>NW_020524502.1:172500-286244 GCF_003368295.1 Carassius auratus
TTTATTTATTTATGTTTTCATATATTTTAGCCTTTTAACTTTATTTAGCTTTTGTTATTTTAGTAAGTCAATTCAAACTTAACAAAAATGACAACTAGCTGAAATTACATATATTTATTTCAGTTAATATTTCAGGTATTTTTAAAACATATCTATGGTTTGTATTAATTTTTATTTGGTTTTTATTTTTATTTATTTATTTAGCTTTTATATTTATTTTATTACTTCAGTTTAGACTAAACAAGAGCCTTGAAATAAATTAAACATTAAATGAAAAAAAAAATATATATATATATATATATATATATATATATATATATATATATATATATATATATAACATTATTTAATTTCAGCTAGTTGCCAATGCAATCATTTTTTGTTTAGTGCAGAGCCATTTAAATGTCTATATATTCTATTAGGATGTTCTATCTATCTGTCATTTTTTATAGGCATATGCAGCTTAATTATGCTTAAGTTACTGACTGACTCATGCAAACATAAGAATCAGAAGTCTGTAGCCCAAATGCGGGAATTAAAGTTTCACTAGGTGAGAATTTTAAACAGGCTGCTGAATTAACTCTATTTTCTTTTTTTATTTTTTTTTTATTTTTTTTTTTAAAGGAAATGTGTGTTTTCCCATCCAAACCTTGCAGCCAAGATGATCATTTCTAGTATACTGTTCTGAAACCTCAGTTCCCTCATTCTGTGAGATATTTCCTCAAGTTTTATCATCTAGCACATGAAAGTCTGATCCAAAGGTCCATTGTTAGATCATTCAACCAGCAACTGTATTTAAACTGAATGGGAATACTAACAAACAGCTTTCTCCATATTATCAGCCTCCTTGCATACTAGCATATAAATAAAAAACAAGCAGTTTTACAATTTCATGTCTTTGGAATTTGAGGACTGGAAGAACTGAAGTCAATACAAAAAACATAGGCTCAGTAAATGGTCATATACTGCCCTCTTTCTTCTCTTTCTCTCATGTTTCGTGCAACTCTGTTTGTTTCATAAGCATAATCTGCCATCTAGTGCCACTGCACCAAAAGTGACTGAAAAAAAAAATATATATATGTGGAATAAAAAATATATATAATAAAATTATGATATACATCTACATGCACTGTAATCTAGGAAAGATTGATAGATTTGCTCCTCATCATCAATCTGAAATGTGCTTTTTTTAGATTTTTATTTTTATTGCACAACGTGCACCAAACCCACCTTCGTTAACTGAGGTTGGACAGGCTTTAATAAATTCCCTGAATGGAAGCAGCAAATACACCGAGCCAAAAGAAGCTAATCAGCATTCTGCTCAGTGGAGGGCAGCGAGCTGTGAGATCTGCCCTATGCCTTCTACGTGGGCCGAAACACATATGAGCCAATGGGACAGTAATTAGAGTGAGGAGGGCAGCGGTGGTGTCTACCTTTATTAATTAAGTGCTGAGAAGCTGCAGATGCCACTCAAGAATCCAGCAGATGAGTTGAAATACACTCAAGAGCCAGATGTGTGAATTATTGATGTGCACGTGCATGCATGCCTAAAGGTCTAAAGAACCTAACTATCTCAAAGATTCTGCTATAAACATCAAGTATACAAGCCTATAGCTATAATGAATGCCCTTTTCATGAATGAATCACTCTTTTCAATCAGTTCTTTTCACAAGGATGGTCAAGTGGTTTAAATATAGGCCTCTCTCTTTCTCATTTGATTGGTTGATTGATTGACTGATCGTTTGTGCAATCAGTGCCTTGCATCATATAAAATGTGTCACCTCTGTACTAGACATAAAATGTTTTATTTTTATTTTTTTTTCTCGTTTGTTTGTTTATTCAATATAATGATTTGTGGTTATATTTTACAAATAGAGATAAGTTATTGGTGATAATGGTAAGTAATAATTTTCGTTCTAAAGTTTTATTCAATTTTAGTCATCTTTTGTAAGTCACCTTTTTGTTTGTCAAATGTTATGAAGATAATGAAATGTGGAAATAAAAACAGCAATAAATCCAAAATATCACTTTAAATGGACAAAATTATTAACATAAACCTAAATAGCCTACAGGTGAATAAATTCCATGTATCTTTTGTTCTTTGAAACCACAATAATGGAGAAGACTGCTGACTTGGCAATGGTCCAGAAGACGATCACTGACACCCTCCACAAAGAAGTCACAGAAGGTCTTTACTGAAAGGGGTGGCTGTTCACAGAGTGCTGTATCAAAGAACATCCCTACAGGGAGCTTGCATTTCAGAGATCTCTCCATGTCCCCTTCAGCACTTTTTCAATATATGATCCTATATATATATATATATAATATTTATATATATATTTTTTTTTTTTAGATACACCGTACATCTATTTCATAAAGTCTCCAGATTTAATTTAAGCAAATGCATGATATATTCATGCTGCACCAGTAGACGTCACTGTGAGTTTTGACGTTTTAGACCAGAGAGTCCCTCTTGAGCCACCGTAGCCGGTCCATATCAGGCCTTCACGCGGAAGTCCCGCCCTTTTCCCCCCTCGCTCGCGGGACGTGTAAGTGTTAGCATTTTAGCTCTATCAAACGAATCCATGTAAATCTGCATCGATCCATCAATAGTCATATTTCAGACATGTGCGATGTGAAAGAACAAGTATAAATGTATCATTAAACTAAATATTTGCCGGAAGCTGTGTAGAATAGTGTTGTAATAAAGTCTTGTTTTTCTGCATTGCAGGGTCGAGTCGCACCTCAAACAAAATGGTGAGTTTGTTTATATCTTGCATTGGCGTCGTGTTTTTATTTTTTATTAAATGGTAAAATATAGAGTGTTTCGGTATTAGTGACATTTGTTCAATGTTAAAATAAAATCGAATTTGAAGTAAAATCCCTGGATAACCGAAGGTGGCTAATGGTGGTGATATGGAGGAGTGTCACGCTGATGGACAACCTAGAAATGTTCGAGAACTTATACGAGTAACTTAATAAAGTAGTGAATCCGTCTCAATTTAAACGCATTAAAAGTTTGTCTGATAATTCTAGAGAAGCCATTAAGATATCGAGTGAACTAACGTGTTAAGTACTAACGTGTAAATGTTGTTCATCTTCACAGCCACGCAAAATTGAAGAAATCAAAGATTTCCTGCTTACAGCAAGGAGGAAGGATGCCAAGTGTAAGTTTAATTTTTAATAAACCAGTTATGATACATTTGAGATTTTCCTTTTTTGTGTTTTTTTTGTAGTGCTGTAAGTTGTTTTTATTATTATTGTGACAGTTAGTTTGGTCTTACTGTATGGGTTATTGTGATGCTGTTTGGTGCATCTTTGAAGTATTCACTTTGCTGAAGTTAATGTTAGTGCATCTTAGTCGTGGAGGACTGAACAATGGTTCAGAGACTAGAAATGAGCTGATGTTACCTGTTCTAGATGTCCAACATGTTTAGTACTGTGGTGTCGCAAGACCAGGTTTGAGAAGAACTGGCGTAATGTTGAATAGATTTTGGTTTGATGGGACAACAGCTTTAAGAGATTGTTTTAGTTTTTTGTGACATTTGCTAAATTCATCTCTAAATTCATGTTGTGTTCCAACAGCTGTCAAAATCAAGAAGAACAAGGATAATGTGAAGTTCAAGGTCCGCTGCAGCAGATACCTGTACACATTAGTCATCACAGACAAAGAGAAGGCTGAGAAGCTCAAGCAGTCCCTGCCACCAGGTGAGTCTTCAGAAACCACATCACAGTGCTGGGATTATAATACCGTAGAAGTAATGATGCTAATATCAAGATCCCATCAATCAAGAGAGAACCAAATCCTTTAAGTTGTTACGTTTTTGCAGCATAATGCTTGTGCAGTAATTTGATCGACCTTAAGGATTTGTGCTAAATGTTTGGTTGTAGAAATGATTTGGCTTAAAATTAATGATTGTTTAAAGAGTAAACCTACAAACAAAAGGCCTGCAAAAGTAAAGCTTTTTTTTTTTTTTTTTGTGTTGTGTTATCGTTTAGCTCTGAAATATTGTCGATGTGAAAAACTTTGAGATCTTTAAAGTGCTTACAACTGACAGGAAAGTCATGGAAATGCTGTGATCAGGTTTTTGAGCAGTATGCAAGATGTCCAAACACTTTGGGCCTGTTCTGTGCCCTCTGTGCATTTACACGCTTGCTAGAGCAATGAGGGACCAAGTGCTGGGTTTCGCTTCACTCAGAGACTTCAGTTCCACCGGTCCACTAACACTTACAGCTGTGTCAGTTCTGGACTCTGTCCCTTCAAGGATTGCTGTAAATATGACCCATCTTTCTCTTGTTTCAGGTCTGGCTGTGAAGGAGCTCAAGTAGATGTCTCCATTGTACAAAATGTTGTAATAAAATTGGGAAAATTAAGAATACTGCTTTGTTTCTATGCTTTTCACACTTCAGGACCTGCTTGAAAACCAAGATTTATGCTACTTCTGAAAGCTGAATAAGCTTTCCATTGATGTGTGTCTTAGGACAGGACAATATTTGGCTGATACATAACTATATATATATATATATACACAGTCTTGTTCAAAATAATAGCAGTACAATGTGACTAACCAGAATAATCAAGGTTTTTCGTATATTTTTTTTATTGCTACGTGGAAAACAAGTTACCAGTAGGTTCAGTAGATTCTCAGAAAACAAATGAGACCCAGCATTCATGAAATGCACGCTCTTAAGGCTGTGCAATTGGGCAATTCGTTGAATTAGTTGAAAGGGGTGTGTTCAAAAAAATAGCAGTGTGGCATTCAATCACTGAGGTCATCAATTTTGTGAAGAAACAGGTGTGAATCAGGTGGCCCCTATTTAAGGATGAAGCCAACACTTGTTGAACATGCATTTGAAAGCTGAGGAAAATGGGTCGTTCAAGACATTGTTCAGAAGAACAGCGTACTTTGATTAAAAAGTTGATTAGAGAGGGGAAAACCTATAAAGAGGTGCAAAAAATGATAGGCTGTTCAGCTAAAATGATCTCCAATGTCTTAAAATGGAGAGCAAAACCAGAGAGACGTGGAAGAAAACGGAAGACAACCATCAAAATGGATAGAAGAATAACCAGAATGGCAAAGGCTCAGCCAATGATCACCTCCAGGATGATCAAAGACCGTCTGGAGTTACCTGTAAGTACTGTGACAGTTAGAAGACGTCTGTGTGAAGCTAATCTATTTTCAAGAATCCCCCGCAAAGTCCCTCTGTTAAAAAAAAAGGCATGTGCAGAAGAGGTTACAATTTGCCAAAGAACACATCAACTGGCATAAAGAGAAATGGAGGAACATTTTGTGGACTGATGAGAGTAAAATTTTTCTTTTTGGGTCCAAGGGCCACAGGCAGTTTGTGAGACGACCCCCAAACTCTGAATTCAAGCCACAGTACACAGTGAAGACAGTGAAGCATGGAGGTGCAAGCATCATGATATGGGCATGTTTCTCCTACTATGGTGTTGGGCCTATTTATCGCATACCAGGGATCATGGATCAGTTTGCATATGTTAAAATACTTGAAGAGGTCATGTTGCCCTATGCTGAAGAGGACATGCCCTTGAAATGGTTGTTTCAACAAGACAGTGACCCAAAACACACTAGTAAACGGGCAAAGTCTTGGTTCCAAACCAACAAAATTAATGTTATGGAGTGGCCAGCCCAATCTCCAGACCTTAATCCAATTGAGAACTTGTGGGGTGATATCAAAAATGCTGTTTTTGAAGCAAAACCAAGAAATGTGAATGAATTGTGGAATGTTGTTAAAGAATCATGGAGTGGAATAACAGCTGAGAGGTGCCACAAGTTGGTTGACTCCATGCCACACAGATGTCAAGCAGTTTTAAAAAACTGTGGTCATACAACTAAATATTAGTTTAGTGATTCACAGGATTGATGTTTGTACAAAATAGTTTTGAGTTTGTACAGTCAAAGGTAGACACTGCTATTTTTTTGAACACACCCCTTTCAACTAATTGTCCAATTGCACAGCCTTAAGAGTGTGCATATCATGAATGCTGGGTCTTGTTTGTTTTCTGACAATCTACTGAACCTACTGGTAACTTGTTTGCCACGTAGCAATAAAAAATATACTAAAAACCTTGATTATTCTGGTTAGTCACATTGTACTGCTATTATTTTGAACAAGACTGTATATATATATATATATATATATATATATGAAAATCTGCAATCTTAGCTTGCTAAACTATCAAAATACTGAAAAAACTGCATTTAAAGTTGTCTATTGTTTGTACATTTTTGGTAGAAAAGCACAATATATACATTTTGGGCATAAAAGAAAAGTCTATAATTTTTATCCATGCAATGTATGGTTGGTTACAGTCTTGTTCAAAATAATAGCAGTACAATGTGACTAACCAGAATAATCAAGGTTTTTAGTATATTTTTTATTGCTACGTGGCAAACAAGTTACCAGTAGGTTCAGTAGATTGTCAGAAAACAAACAAGACCCAGCATTCATGATATGCACGCTCTTAAGGCTGTGCAATTGGGCAATTAGTTGAAAGGGGTGTGTTCAAAAAAATAGCAGTGTCTACCTTTGACTGTACAAACTCAAAACTATTTTGTACAAACATTTTTTTTTTCTGGGATTTAGCAATCCTGTGAATCACTAAACTAATATTTAGTTGTATGACCACAGTTTTTTAAAACTGCTTGACATCTGTGTGGCATGGAGTCAACCAACTTGTGGCACCTCTCAGCTGTTATTCCACTCCATGATTCTTTAACAACATTCCACAATTCATTCACATTTCTTGGTTTTGCTTCAGAAACAGCATTTTTGATATCACCCCACAAGTTCTCAATTGGATTAAGGTCTGGAGATTGGGCTGGCCACTCCATAACATTAATTTTGTTGGTTTGGAACCAAGACTTTGCCCGTTTACTAGTGTGTTTTGGGTCATTGTCTTGTTGAAACAACCATTTCAAGGGCATGTCCTCTTCAGCATAGGGCAACATGACCTCTTCAAGTATTTTAACATATGCAAACTGATCCATGATCCCTGGTATGCGATAAATAGGCCCAACACCATAGTAGGAGAAACATGCCCATATCATGATGCTTGCACCTCCATGCTTCACTGTCTTCACTGTGTACTGTGGCTTGAATTCAGAGTTTGGGGGTCGTCTCACAAACTGCCTGTGGCCCTTGGACCCAAAAAGAAAAATTTTACTCTCATCAGTCCACAAAATGTTCCTCCATTTCTCTTTAGGCCAGTTGATGTGTTCTTTGGCAAATTGTAACCTCTTCTGCACATGCCTTTTTTTTTAACAGAGGGACTTTGCGGGGGATTCTTGAAAATAGATTAGCTTCACACAGACGTCTTCTAACTGTCACAGTACTTACAGGTAACTCCAGACGGTCTTTGATCATCCTGGAGGTGATCATTGGCTGAGCCTTTGCCATTCTGGTTATTCTTCTATCCATTTTGATGGTTGTCTTCCGTTTTCTTCCACGTCTCTCTGGTTTTGCTCTCCATTTTAAGGCATTGGAGATCATTTTAGCTGAACAGCCTATCATTTTTTGCACCTCTTTATAGGTTTTCCCCTCTCTAATCAACTTTTTAATCAAAGTACGCTGTTCTTCTGAACAATGTCTTGAACGACCCATTTTCCTCAGCTTTCAAATGCATGTTCAACAAGTGTTGGCTTCATCCTTAAATAGGGGCCACCTGATTCACACCTGTTTCTTCACAAAATTGATGACCTCGGTGATTGAATGCCACACTGCTATTTTTTTGAACACACCCCTTTCAACTAATTCAACTAATTGCCCAATTGCACAGCCTTAAGAGCGTGCATATCATGAATGCTGGGTCTCATTTGTTTTCTGACAATCTACTGAACCTACTGGTAACTTGTTTGCCACGTAGCAATAAAAAATATACTAAAACCTTGATTATTCTGGTTAGTCACATTGTACTGCTATTATTTTGAACAAGACTGTATTTCTACAAATATACCCGTGCTACTTATGACTGGTTTTGTGGTCCAGGATCACACCTTTACTACAGCTTTTGTTTCTTGAGAACTGAAGAATAGAGTAATGGCTGCTGAAAATTCACTTGTCATCACTTGAATGTTACATTTTTATATACTGACATAGAAAATGTTTATTTTAAACCATAATATTTCACAATATATTTTTAAGTAAATGCAGACTTGGTGAGAATAAGACTCGTTCCAACAACATTAGTCTTACTGACCCAAAGTTTTTTTTTTATTATTCTAGGGACATTTTTACTCCCCTCAGACCTTGTTTTTAGGCTAAAAGGATTGTTCGTTTAAGACCTTTAATGAATTATCGAAACATTTGTTTTGTATTCTACCAAATGAGATCTACCTATTGCAGATTTACTGTAGTTTAATTTGTTTCGAAAGATCATTGCATTTATGTACTAGTTTGTTAGCTGGTATTTGATATAAAGCCAATATAAACATTTACTAAATATAGATGTAATATAGCTGACACATTTTCTCAGGTAGTCTTAATGTCTATCTTGGAATTTTTTTTATTTTTTTTTTGGTGGTCATTTCACTTTGTGATTTTAAACCTTTTCAAACAATGTTAAGAAACTGAAAATTAGGGGGGAAAAATACTGACATTTAGCAGTGATTGGCAAGGTCATGAAACTACTAGTTGTTTATTAAGAGGATGCAATGCTGACATTTCACCAAATATACAGTTTTCTGTGCAAAAACATGACAAAAAGATTTATTTTACATTTTATCAACATCTAAGAACCTAAGCAACATTGTGTGTTCTTAAATAATTCACATCTAAAATAACCTCCCAATGAAAATTAATGGAGCACTAGCGTTTGTCTTTATTTTTGTAATTGTGAGACAAATTGTTTAATTTGTTATTAAAAGTTGTTATACGCTTTTTATTGCGGAACATTTTTATAAATCATAAGGGTCAGTGATCATGAAGGCACTGTTTATGTGAAATGTCCTTTATTTGTCATTATTAATTTTGTATCAGAGTTGCCCGATAGATGGCAGCATTGCGTTATGTATTTTTAAATAACTTTCTAAATTCAGCATTTATCTAATTTTAAGAATATTTTATTCTGACAAAGAGTTTAACGCTAATATCCAAAAGCAATAATATATAGTGTTTCCAAACTTTGCTGAATCTCGTTATCAACACAATTAGGCCACCATAAAAAAAAGAAACTGCCTCCATCCTCATCCTCCTATTCAAGCGCGACCCCGAGTCCCAATCGTGCGCTCAGTCAAGCTCGCTCCCGAGTTCCTCAGAGCGCAAAACACGCACAGGAATGGCTGCTGCACGAGACCGGGATTTAATGTAATAATTCAACATTTCCCGCTAATTATCGATTTGGGGGGAGTATTCAGAGATATTTTTATGTCTCCTTCAGCACTTTTGTTTGAGTACTCCGTCTCTCTGATGTCTAAATCCATGGCTTTTGTTTGAGAAGACAACGGAGAGGAACCGGGAAAGAAACACCCAAGTAACGTTAGTCCGACTGTCTCTATCTGGGAAAGTGATTTCTTCGTCTCGTGGACTGCTGAAGGATGTCGTCTGCAAGTGTTGATTATATCCCTCCTTGGTGGACTTACTGGCTTCATCAGTTTCCTCATGTGAATCTAAGGTTTCAGCCGTTGGATCACACGTTTAAACCGCAAGATGAAAACTACCAGCAGGTCAGAGCTCCTGTTTTTTGCGGTCATACAAAGGTTCATGGTTCAAACACAGTCGTGATGGGCTTTATGTACTGCCACTGTCACTCCTGGTTTTAGGGGTTATTTTCTTTCTTTTTTTCTCTCTCTGGACTCCAGGTCGTAGTTCAAAAATATAGTCGATAACATGTTTCAGAAGTCCCCAGTGATAGTGTTTTCATTATGTTTGGCGTCTAGTGATCACTTAAAAAACATTAATGCAAGGTACATTTTATTCACACGTTAAGACACAGTCTAGTCACTATACTTTAATATGTTAATATATATATATATATATATATATATATATATATATATATATATATATATATATATATATATATATATATATATATATATATCTCATTACATAGTGTTTCAGTTTGAGTATAAAGTACTACACACACACTACGTACTACGTTATATACTGCATAACAGTATACTTTGTGTTTCAACAGAGCTTCAATAAGCTGTTTTGTTTTGATCAGATGAACATATAAAATAATCTAAAGGGAATTTAAGTGATTAATATTGGAATTACTTGGATTATTTTTGTATAATAATTTGTTGTCTCTGAAAGCCCAACCATAAAGACTGTAAAAGTGACTCTTCTCATAACATGATACCAGTGTTATTTCAGAATCAGAATCAGAATGAGCTTTATTGCCAGGTATGTTTACACATACGAGGAATTTGTTTTCGTGACAGAAGCTCCGCAGTACAACAGAATGACAGCGACAGAACATAAAACACATAATAAAAGAATAAAAAATACAAATATGTAGACAGTGAATGACAATATACAAATGACAATTGTAGGCAGGTATATTACAAAATGAAGTTATGTATGTACATATATATTGTGTGCAAAATTTAAGTGTATACTAAGTATGTGTGTTAGATAAATAAAGTGTGTGCGTATATAAATATAAAGTGTAGTGTGTTTGCCATTATTGTCAGCTGTTCATAAGATGAATTGCCTGAGGGAAGAAACTGGTCCTGTGTCTGGTCGTTCTAGTGCTCAGTGCTCTGTAGCGTCGACCAGATGGCAACAGTTCAAAGAGGGAGTGTGCTGGATGTAAGGGGTCCAGAGTGATTTTGACAGCCCTTTTTCTCACTCTGGATAAGTACAGTTCTTGAATAGATGGGAGAGTTGAACCGATGATTCGCTCAGCAGTCCGGACTACTCTCTGTAGTCTTCTGAGGTCAGATTTAGAAGCTGAGCTGAACCAGACAGTTACTGAAGTGCAGAGGATGGATTCAATGATGGTGGAGTAGAACTGTTTCAGCAGCTCCTGTGGCAGGTTAAACTTCCTCAGCTGGCGGAGAAAGTACAACCTCTGCTGGGCCTTTTTTACGATGGAGTCAATGTGAATGTCCCACTTCAGGTCCTGAGAGATAGTGGTGCCCAGGAACCTGAATGACTCCACTGCAGTCACAGGGCTGTTCATGATGGTGAGTGGGGGGAGTGCAGGGGGGTTTCTCCTGAAGTCCACGATCATCTCCACTGTTTTGAGCGTGTTAAGCTCCAGGTTGTTGAGACTGCACCAGACAGCCAGCTCTTTTACCTCCTGTCTGTAAGCAGACTCGTCACCGTCCTGAATGAGGCCGATGAGTGTGGTGTCATCTGCAAACTTCAATCGTTGGTGTACAGGGAGAAGAGCAGTGGGGAGGGGGGGGGGGTCAATATGATTTCAGTATCACGAGCTGCTGATGTAGTTTTTATTCATATTTATTAGTTTTTTTTCTTCTTGTGTTTTCAAATTTTGATTTTCAAGAATTTTGTTTACTTTTTGTAAATGTTACTAGTTTTTGTTTTTATTTATTTCAATTTAAGTTTCAATTTGATTACCACAAGTTAAACTGACAGAGCTTAAGTATTTTAATATTTAATTTAAGTTAACCTTTATTTTATTTCAGGTAGCACTTGTTTTAATAACCCTGCTTCAAACTCTTTGCTTTAACTGTCATAAAGGGAATCGTGTGCATGTTAACAGTTCAGATATGCTTTGTTCTCTGTATTTCCAGTCTTGCTTTTTGTGAGAGACTTCAATTCCCTTTAAATGGCATAGACTTTTAACACTAAGAAGCATTGTTATTGTCCTGTATTACAGTCCCTTTCTGAAAAGTGCATGTTTGCTTTCTGGATCAATATGATTAAAACCTCAGTATTAACTATCTGCTGGGTTTTAGAAGCTCTAATAGCTGGCATGTATTAAATAAATTGTTTCTTTGCAGTCATTGAAAATCACATCTCACAGCAGAGCCATATCTCCTTTTGAACCAGACTGAGTTGCTAAAACGCCTATGAACACCTATTGCTTGAATCTGTGCTGCACCTGTCTTTGTGAGGGCGATGGGGTTTTTCCGCTGACCTGTATCAACATCATGTTTAAGGCAGATGGTGTAAATGAAGTCAGATCTAGACCAGATGCTGTGGTGTGAGATCAGGCGCTGTCTCAGAATCAACATTGGGGCGTTTTCACAGGGCCTGAGGGATCCTCCTTCATAACCCATTTTCCCCCTGTTTGTGAATCTAAATGCTATGTTCTCGCTGATGCTGCGTTTTGAATCTTAATGTAGCTTTTCAGCAGAACAGGAAACTGGTGGGATATCTTTCCTTTGTGGGGTTTTAGGTTTGGTCTTGGAGATTGTGCATATGAAACTGGGAGATTGTTGTTGTGCTTTATATCTAATTGCTGACATTTGTTATGAACGCCAGGCTGATGATGTGTGCTCTATAGAGATCCATTGTGTTCATTACAGCAGTTTAGCCGACACTTAATGTTCCAAAATTATTAGGAGAAAAAGATCAGTTTGGATCCATTTCTAGTTCTTAATTTCATCCTTTGGATGTTTCCTAGTCCCAATGAATTTACTAAATAACAGAGATTATTAAATTTGCTCAGTATGCCAAAAATATAATTAATTAATACAATATATCATCCAAAACCTATACGTTTAATACAGTGTAAAATATTTTTTTATTATTATTATTTTATTTGACACTGTCCCAAGTGTGAATTCTTGTACTCTATGCTTAGATCTAGATTCCCCAGTGAGTAGGCCCAGATGGACTCTGCAGACTCTTTTTGTGCATCTTCTGTACTGATTTTGGGAGAAAATCTGTGGAATAAATTGAAACATGGTCCAATATTATAAAACACAGCTTTCTTTGTGGGATTTTGCGGATGCAGATCCCTTCTGGGCCTGTCAGTTTGGACAGCAAATCAGCAACTAAGTAGACGGCAGATCCAGAAAGGGGCCAAATTGGGCCAATCATCTAGTTATGCCTGGGTGGATATGTGTTTGTGAGTTAGATCGGTCAAAGGTCATCTGTCCATATGATTCACTTATTTCCTGTGGGGATGAATTGCTAACAGCTGTTTTTATTTTCTTCCCATTCCTGACATAGGATGCATCTGGTTGGTTCACACCATAAAAAGCTGTGTGTCCAGCAATTTATTTAAAGACAGCTGCAGATATTTACTTGCTGTTTTTGTGGTTAAAGTTATTGTGATGTACAAGTGATGTGCCAACATTTGAATAAAAACGAATTTGTTACATTTTCTTAAGTGCTAGGGTATTCCGTGTTGCTGATGGGTGTTTAATTTTTTTGTATTATTCTTTTTTACTGACCCATGTCAAAAGAGTTCACGTTATAGTCATTCGACCTCAGAAGACGTCTCCTCATTGAACCGCTTGATTTGAGGTATTATTAATGTCTGTAAACTGTGCAAGATGAGTTAATTGCTTGTTTAATACTTAAGGGTCAAGTTCAAATCACTGAGCATAAGCAATACTAATGGTAATGGTTGCCTTAGCAAACACCACTGAAAATGATGAGAGAGAAGGGTATTTTCAGAGGCAGATAGCTTCACTGAATCATACTGAAATTCTGTGTCATCTGACTCATCTGACCCTCAGGAGGATAGATGCTCTATTTAAAGGTGCTGTATGTAAGATTTTGACTCCACTAAAGCATAAAAATACCATAATATGTTTGCCAATATTTAAGAAACATGCTAAGTTAACTTAGATATTTATCTGAAAAACAATGCTACAGTCAGTTATTCTCCTTTGAAAATGTGCGTTCCGGGTCGGAATGTCAGTATTTGTTTTGTATATCGGCACCCCGGGTTGCCAGTCGGCGGAAAACGGTGTATATAATTGTGTTCATTGTCAAGTGTGCCGTGTGTGGCAATTAAAAATTTATTGTTTGTGTCGTCAATCTGGAAACCTGCGTGTGAGTCAAGTCTGAGGAGGAGGGGCTGGGTGAAACTCAAAACACAAAAAAATGCCTTGCACTCTGTTTTTGTCTGCATATATGCAAATTCATTCAGTAGGAGCTTGTAGAGCGGGTGAGAGAGGTTTCACCGGTAACGGCTGTAATCAAATAAGCGCTGAGCCTGTGCTCACCAATGCTGCCCAGGCATTACAGGCAATATGAAATAAATATGACTAGGGGTGTGACGGTTAGTATATAACAGTGAGACCAGCGGTTATAGTTGAACACCGTCATTAGAACTCTATAACCGCCAAAACCGTGTCATTAAAATATTTTTTACAAACATTTTTTATCAAAAATTATTTTCATCATAAGGATCATAAGATGCGCAATATATCGGAAGACATGGTTTTTACCACTTAATGAAGTTTTGTAACTCCTCAGATATGATAGTTACCGCTTCATTAAATTTTGCTTTGTAGAAAACCTTTCTTAGAAACGAATTTCGTTTTGAACAAATTTTATCTTAATTTCAATAAATGTTTCATCAACCAATTGCATGTATTTTAATAAATAAAAAGCAAATATAGCAGACAATGATAACCGTGACATGGAAGCCCCAGTGCGCCGCGTTCACTTGCACTGCACTGTGAACTACAGCGCATCTCATCATAAATGAAACTCAGCGTAGGCCTATGCCTCATACATTAGCATTAAATATGTTTGCTGCATCCTTTCTAGAACAGACAATGGCTCAATAGACCGCAAAACAGTCAGTCAGCTAATCCGCGCATGGCGGGAGGTTGCAGCTTTGAAATTTGCTCAAAATACTTTGGCGCGGATGATGAGTTTTGTGACAGATCTCCTAAATGGAGGTCTGAAATCTCTGCCCCTTTACCGATCAGAGCGCGCGCTGACACGGAGTTAACCCGCTATCTCCAAGATCAACCAATTGACTCTACGGCATATCCACTACCATGGTGGCGAGACAATTTTTTTTTTTTTTTATTTCCATTCCAAACTCCCATTTCCCATAATCTTTTGCTTAAGGCTAATAACCACCAGGTGTTCCCCATTACCACGCCCCTATATAAACGGTGTTTGGACTGTCTAATAGTGCCAAATCTTGTTTAGTTCTGTCTGGCATTTCCGAGCGGCTTCCTTGTGTTTGTTCCTTCCGTGTTTGACTTTGGGTTGTTTGTACTGACTGTGATTCTTTGCTGCCTGCTCTGACCTCTGCTTGTTTCTGTTTTCGAGTTTGGATATCCCTTGACATATCTGATAATAAACCACTGCATATGGATCCGAAAGTCTCTGACTCCATGTTACAGTACCGAAGTACCAGGTCTTTTGACAACATTAATTCCATGCAATTGCAATGTACTGCATGCAAAGAATGGGGGAAAAATTAGTTCTTTAGATTTCAAAGAGGATGCAGAAGCACCATTTAAAGTGCTTTTTTCATTCTGTTTGTGGTCTATAGTCTTCTATAGGCATACAATAACTTTGTGATGAACAAGTCATTGACTGATATCTTATCCAGTAAGCTGCTAACTAGAGTCTGTTTCATTGAGTCAGCTGATTTATGAGCCAATCACTCTCACAGCTGAACTGATTTGTATGAGTCATTGAAAAGATTTATTAAGGAGAGCAAATTTTGGGTTTCTATTTTTCTTCTTCTTTTTTTTCTTCTTATTTTATGATAGACATTGTACTTGTGTTGCGTTGAAGAAATTATATATATATACTGTCTCTTAGAAAAAAAAATGGAAATCTGCAAATATCAAATCACACTTACAAAAAATTGGAAATCAGAATCGGCCAAGAAAATTGCAGTCGGTGCATCTCTATTTATTACTTCAATATCAAATTGTCCCTTAGATTAAATGGATTATAGAGTAATGTGAAGTATGTAGAGACCATATTTTTCATTTTTCAATGTTACCAGTTTTAGCTTGTTCAGGGCATCACATTTGCACTTCTTCCTACAGTTCTGATGCTCGGCCAATATTTCTTGCCATGACTTTGGTGTCAAGCCTTTTTGCTTGCTGAAAGTCCTTATTTATTGTGTCCCTTAGGCTCTGTTTTATAACTTCAATCCTGAACCATGGCACTACATTTCAATTTTAGATGAAAGGTGAGAGAAAAAGCCCAGTCTTGATTTAGCAGCCGTCTCTTCCATAATTTTTCTGGCAGGTCTGGTTGTGTCAGCACCCTTTTAAGTATCCTCTTCAGCTGATTCTGGGTGGGTCAGGCTACTAGTATAAAACCCACAAAGATTTTCTTAGGGAGGAAAAAAAAATCCCCAAAAAGGATATGAAATCTGTTTGGTAAACCATTGACCTACTAAATCAGGCTGATCAGATATACCAGAGATCTACAGTTTGTTTTTGGGATGTTTAGGACAGAAATATTTAGACTATTTGACATGGTCGTAAATTAAAAGCTCATTGGCCTTTTGCAAGTAAGCAGTTAAGCTCATGTTTTAACATCTTGTTCGTAATATCGTAATGATGTCTCAGTGAATGGAATGGAAGTCTCAGTGAATAGTGTAATTGTACATAATGGAATGTATTGCATGTTCTCCAGTCCCGCTCATAGTCAATGAACTGTTGAATCAGTCTCTTATTGAGATGCATGGCTTAAGCATGGTTGTGTAATATTTAATTGTAAAGTTAAGTATTAAGTAATTAATTATACATGCATTGCATGGTCAGTTTTGTGATTCATCACTTCATGTCATTTTTGAAGGAGCCTTACTTTCACATCACTTTGTGATGGCAAAGATGATTTTTCAGTAGCCGTTACTCCAGTCTTCAACATTACACGATATGCTGATTTTATGCTCAAGAAACATTTCTTATATTATATTACTATATTATTATTGCTTGGTGGATGTAACCTGGAATGCTGCAGAGCCCTTATCATCTTTCTTGCTTCCTATCTGTCTTTCTTTTTTGTTTCTTTATTCACCCAGAACCCATGACCTGCTCCTCTCTGAGTTAATGATGTCCCAGCTGTGAGGTTGGGGAGGTTCACTCGAGCGCACTGTGTTGGAAAAGCCCCCCGAGGTTGACCCTGAACCCCTTACTCCCTTTCAAAAGCAATGTAGGAAAGACAAGGACAGAATCGAGTGAGGTTGACTGGTTCATTGAGGACATTCCTGTAAAACCCCAGTCATGCAGGCCCCACATGGCCCTGCCTCGATCCAACACTGGAATCTTCTCAAATATGCTGGTATATCTTTGCAGCTTTTCATTTTCTAATACCTTGGGGATTACCTGGAGATTACATTAGCATATGTTTGAATAATTTTTTTTTCATCAGCATTTAATGGAAGTTATAACACATTATGGTATCTTTCCCTCAGGCATATTACTTAATTTCTGCATGGAAAATATGTTATTCTGTACCTCACAGAGCGTAAAACTGAAAAATGGTAGACTTCTGATGAGGAGGTTGATTGTGTCATTCTTCAGCGGGTGTAGATCTCTAACAGCTCCCAGCAGATGGGCGTCAGTGCGCTCCACACAGCTGTTCTCCACCTGCTGGACCATCACATAGCTGTTTGGCACAGAACTTCCACAGAAAACCCATTCATCACTAAGCTTAACGAAATATGAATGAATCCCAGTTTGCATACTTCTGCCAAGTACAAAAGTTCATATTGCACTGGGGATGACATGCTATTGAGAGGTTTCATTCATATGGTATGAAATAACATCTTGAGGAACCGTCTTGGCAACCTCTAGTGCTGTCAGTAGCCCCTTTCAAACTGCAATTCTGGCAAATACATACAATACGTGTTTGCTTTCACACAGAAGGTGACTCGGCAATGTTCCTGCAATTTGCCGGTATGACGTGCAATGTGAAAGGGGAGCTGGGCCTGAGACTTTTTTTTTCTTTTTTTTTTTCTAACTAACCATGACAAGTGATGAGACATTTTGGTTTCTATTTCTGTAGAATTTGGTATCCTTGCCCACGGTGTAATCTCATTGGTCTAAAATCTGTATGTTGAGCATCAGACATGTTCTGAATCTGATTGGAAGTGATGTTGTCACATCTCTCAGCATTTGTGCTTTCAGTGTAGACAGACAGTTTACAAGTCACTGTGAACTTGTCAGCGTCTGCCTGCTTAGGATGTAGGGTGACAGTTTATTACGCGTAACTTTGAGTTTGTGTGGTAGATTCATATTTTGTAATTGTTTACACTACATTATTCTAGGGCTGTGCGATATGGACAAAAAAAAAAAAACGATCACGATTTTTTTATCAATTTTGCGATTTCGATTTTAATCACGATTTTGACACCCACAGGCATGCTTTACAGTCATAAATCCATTCAATATAAATTTGAAACATATTTCCAAAAGAAAACCAATTAGAGCTTTATCAAAAAGTTGTAACATGTCTCTCGAAAAGACTTAAGTCAAAATAATCACCAAGCAAAGATGTCAAACAAAATCTAGACATATGGCATAAATTATAATAAAAAAAAATAAAAATAAGGGTTATTTCAGGGTTCAGTTTCAGTTCAGGGTTATTTTTTTTATTATTTATTTATTTATTTTTGGCCATGCATTGGTCATAAAGCTCACTGTAGCGGTGCCTCAGGTGTTATATGTTTCGCCCAATATATTTATTGCCCAAGGTCCACACATACTCCGCCTGCAGTGCGTATACAATAAGTTACGAAAGCCCATTAAAATAATGCATGAGTGTGAAACTATCCGCTCGCATGCAGATTTCCTTTGCTCTGTTAACAAAACCAGACACGCATGCTCGGATCATAGACTGTGTAAGGCTCAGATACACTCTGCCTTACAATGTGTCTCCTCTCGCTCAACCTGTGTCCTGTGCACTCACAACTCTCTCTGTGCTCATGCACAAGATATTAAATCTTTTCGCACCTTTCTATTTATAACCTTTTATGTTTTCATCTTTTACCGCAAAGGCTACGCATCTCAGACAGCGTGTGTGAACCTGGAGTTAGGCATATGCCCAGTCTGCTCTGTTTTCGCGTTCCACTTAGGTGTGCTGCATCCTGATTGGTTCAGATAACATTCTGCGGGACGTTGGGGCTGCGGAAAATCGTGCCATAAAGCGATTTACAAATCGGCACACTCAAATTGTGATTTTTATTTAGATTTCGAATTAATCGCACAGCCCTACATTATTCCTATGATGGCAAAGCTAAATTACTCCAGTCTTCAGTGTGTCACATGATCCTTCAGAGAAAGGGTTAGGGTTAGAAAATCAACTGACATTTCTTATTATTGTTGAATTCAATGTTGATACAGAAAATTTGAAAGAGGTTTACTAACTCGGGGAGGAAATAAAATGAGAGTGTAAATTGGACTGTTGGGTCACAGAATATTGTTTTTATTAAAGTTTTAATTTAATGCTCACTTGCATTAATGCACACTTTTTTTTAAAAAAATCCACTGGAAATAGTACACAGTCTGGACTTTTTCACACACTATTTTCAACATGCTATGACTTGAGACACACAATATGCTAATATTTCATGTTATATAGGACACATAGTGGGAAATTGTGGTTCATTATACTGTATACTTGGAATGATCTTTTACACTAGATACAGTATACTGGTTTAATAAGTCACAGGGTTGTCCTAACATGTAGGGCTCCTCAGACAAGCAAACCACGTAAACTTTGAACAAGTATCATGTCAGAGCAGCTTAGTTTACATTCTTGCGTATATCTGCCTTCCTGGAATCTCAAGAAATTATAGACCGATTTCTCTAGAAACCTGACATGAGATGAGACATCTATTTCCGTCATGAGAAAATGTTCTTTCTTGGCTTGTTTAAATGTCCCAAGCTCAAGTATTTGAGTCTTAGATTTTTTTGCCTCTGTATAGAATTAGAGATCTTCCCTCAGGCTGCAAACGGTACTTGATTCTGCCCTGTTCCTCGAAGCTTAAAGGCTTTGTCTGTGGCACCTCATTCACGTCCAGTTTTACAGCCCGCTTATTCATGAGGACGGTGTGATTGGCGCTTGAAAAGGGTGTTTTATCCAGGCCGGTAGCCAGCTATGTTCTGGTTGAGCTGTATGTCAATGACCCCCAGGGAAATTCGGCCTGTGAATGTAGTGGACATACTATGCAAAAAAGCTGAATAACAACAGAGAGTAGTTTACTGAGTCACTGAACTGAAAGATTGTTAAAGGTATGTAAAGCGTTTTTACAGGAAAACAACTTCTTGTTCCTGATGACTGTCGTGGTTGATGACATGCCAAAATCATTTTGTAATCAGGTCCATATATCCATTTACAAAAATAAAAAGAAGCCAATAACATTTTTAATTTGACCTTTATAGCATTTAATAGACGATTTACACAAAAATATTAAGTAGCAGCACAACTGTTTTCTACACGATGAGAAACATAATAATAGAAACAAATCAGCATATTAGAATAATTTCTGAAGGATCACATATCACTGAAAACTGTAGTAATGATGCTAAAAATTCAGCTTAGCCATCACAGAAATGCATTAAATATTTAATTATACTTAAATAGTTATTTTAAATTGTTCTAATACTGCATAATATTGCAGTATTTTTTTTTTTTTTTTACCAAATACTGTAAGTGTAGCCTTTGTGCAACAACATTAAAAACTTAACAATCACAAACTTTTGAACGCTGTTGTTTATAATATGAATATACATGAATTTAATAATGTAATACTTTTCAGTGCTATTAATTTCAGGTTCTATAAAGTGTTAACTTTGTAAAATCATTATTTGTATGGGCAGGGTATGGATACATTAAGGGTCAGCTGCTATACAGTCTTGTGAGACTAGATGCTGAATGTGCTTACATTACGACACTGTCATCATTCTGAATGGATAAGCAATCTTTCAACACTCATTTCCTTAAGGCTTCAATTAAACCTTATTATGTCGAACAAGAGAGATGCTGAGCACTTCATTCCTGGAGAAAGACAGCAGTGTTTCTGACTGCGAGGCGGTGGGTGGCTGTGAGTAAGGATGTGCAGAAATTGTGTTCACATGGGCTGCGCTGTGTCCTTTGTTCTCTTTCATGGAGACTGCCGTGCCACTTTTTCCCCATAATCCTGTTTCAACCCTTTTTATCCCTCCCTTGTGCCTCTTTTCTTTCACACCATACTCTCCTCCCTTCTTCCTAGCTCCACTTTTGTGTTTCCCCACCTCTTTACTGTCCTATCTTCTTTCCCCAGCCGGCCTTGTCTCGCCTGTTTTTTTTATAGACGTCTCTCTATATGCTTGGATAAGATGGATGGACTGCAGAAATTGAATTGTGATGTGAAACAAAAAGCGGAAGAGACGGGGTGGTTGCTTTTTATCCACAGTGGAGCTGAAACAAACAACATTATGGAAGACCTGTCAGCAGCATTCCCCTTATATACATTCATAGTCTTTACAAGCAGAGAAAGGCATGCCGCCTTCTGAAGAACTCGACATGAAACAACAATCACAACCAATTTTGCATATAGAATGTAAAAACTAAATAAATAAATTGACAGTTGTAATTAAAACAGATTGGAGTATGTTTTACAAGAAAATACTATTATAGACTTACCTTCAGAATCTACCTTCAGAATCGAGATCTCATGACAGAACACAGACCGGCTAAATGATTGAGATCGCTAAACTCCAGCTTGTTTGTTTTTCAGATCATCTGCGTTGTCACTTCCGCAATGAGGAGCAAGCGTTTGCGTGCGCATGCATGCCAGATTGCTTAAATTAAACAAAACACCAGGAAGAAAATGCATCTATGTAACAGCGAAACTCTAATTTACGTGATTTTAACTCATGAGTTTTCACGTAGTAGTGAAGAGCAGTCCGCAATAACATGTTCTACCTTTTGGACATTTGGTGTGTTATTTTGGGAAAGTATGCTTGAATTTGAATTAAAATTTTACATCGTCGTCAAAATTATTCCAATATTATTGCTAATATTAGATATATCACCCAGCCCTACTGGAAATTAAGAGTTATTCAGGGTTTTGATAGAAAACATTGACATAACTTGTGAATTGTTTGCTGTAAGGATGATTATCGAGAAAGTAAATGTTTTCTAAATCATTATGTGTGTTTTTTTTTTTAAGAAATTACCTTTCTGTGGTCAAGGAATATCAATTGTTTCCCTAACACTTCTGCATCTTTTAGTACACATTTTAGTCAAATTTGCATACGGTTCTGTCATTCAACCTTCACTGGGCGCTGTTTTTTTTTAGACATTTGCAAGCTTAGTAAGTGGGATTCAACATTTTTGTTACTTGAATGAATACAACCTTGAACATGAAAAGGAAAGTTATATATAATGTATATAATTTACTAGGGATCAGCTCTTGAATATTGGCTAGAAATATCACAAACGGATGAAAGTTCCATGGAAATGCATTGGTGAAAAGGTGTGGGAACTCTGTGCTGTAGACATTTGTAAGCATTAGCGGTGGCTAATTGAAAAATAGATCTCTGTCTTGTTGTGACCCGTCTCTTTGAATGACAAGGGAATAGGTGGGTGGAAATAGCTTGGGGAAGAAAGGTAGGGGTGTGTAAATAATTCCTCTTTGCTTTAGTTCCATAGAGGTTAATGCAGCTGTTCCATTATTAAAGTGTCCCTGGTATTAATGCGCAACCTCTGTGTGTGCGTGTTATAATTTTTTGACTGTTATAATTACACACTCAGTTTTGCTGTGCCAGTGTGTATAGATAAGGCTGCAACATGGGTGTTGTTTATATAGTTTTGGAATGTATTCTGAAGCGATTTATTATATTCATAATTATGGCTCTGAATATTTATTGCTTGCTTTATCTTCCTTCCCTGTCAGTTTCTCTCTTGCACACACAAGCAATATTTTTCTCTTCCCTTACTATCCTTCTTGTTTACACCTCTCCATTTCTTTACCTGTAGATATTCTGTATGTGACAGGGGAGATGTGACATTATTTTGCTGTACTGTGTTAGATATATTGGCTTGGTTATTAGCAAAACTGCTATATGTTATTCAAACAAAGATAAAGTCAAGACCAGGTAATATGATATAGAATTTATCTTACACCAGCTGCCACTGATCTCTAGGCTTTTCTCTGTCAGATAGAACAAGTTTCTCATAGTTCACGAAGATCATGGGATTTAATCAGTGTAATTCCAGCCATTTACTCACACACAGCTTCATTAAAATAGTCTATGATAATTCCTCTTTTCACTTTGTCCCAGGACTTAACTACACGGGCAGCAAGTAGCTAGAGGTTGCCATGGTGATGCTTGTGCATGTGTGTTTGTGTGTGTGTGTGTGTGCGTGCGCGTGTGTGTGTGTGTGCGTGCGCGTGTGTGTGTGCGCGCGTGTGTGCGTGTGTGTGTGTGTGTGAGTATTTTTTCTGTCTCTGTCCAAAAGCATTAAACATAATGGCAGTCTTCCTCCCCTTGTTTCCACAACAACTGCTCCCCTTGCTGATTAGCAAATCCCCCCCCCCCCCCCCACACACACATATATATATATATATATATATATATATATATATATATATCCCTCAACAACACAACCTCTCAAATCGCCACTTCTTAGTTGGTAAACACTCGTTCCCTAATATGTCCCCCTCCCATAAGACCCCTCTGTGGCAGTCTGCGTACCTCCTCCCCCCATTTCCTCATCACAGTACCTTCATCAACCCCTGTTTGCCCTTCACAAAGGCCTGATGGGAATTCTCCATCCTCAAAGGTGGAGGAGGGGCTTAGACACAGACTCATCTTTTCCAGACAATGTGACTCAAATGAGACACTGTTCACTGTAGGTTTCATCATGCATTTCACTTAAAGGGGTCATATGATGTCTTTTCCTCGCTGTCTTTCGCTTTCAAATAGCTTGTAAAAGCTGTGTGCACATTTTGCTTTCACTTTCAAATAGCTGCAATTCGGCATTAAGCAATTGTTCGTTTTTAATTTGTTTGAATTTTTCTTTCTCGCTTTTAAATAGCTTAAAAGTGCCATGAGCATTTTACATTTGTTCGTTTTTAATGACAATTAGGCTGACAATTAGCTGAATATAACCTACTTGTTTAATTAGTGACACTTGGCCTGCATTTAAAAAAACAAAAAACAAAAAAAAAAACCTTTTATTCTAAAACCTTTATTTTTATATGGCAACATAATATTGCCCTCTACAATATTTCTATGAATAAATATCTGACCGAGATCATTACATCACTGTGTGCATAGTTAGTAAGTATGCTGACATCATCCATAGCAGCGAGGTCAACCCAGCCCTTACTCTTAAGACTTCTGTCTGTTACTCAGTTAAAGTTGGTCTCCGCAGCTTTGTGAATAGATTGTAAGAGAACTCTTTTGTCTTCTGGTTCTTTGATACATAAATGCAGCCACTGGAATTGTGGGTAGAGGGGTTGATTCATTAGTCTTAGAGTTATGGGAGTGAAGCAGATGTCTTAGGATGCCCGAGCACCCACAGAATGAGAGAAAATGTTGGATGTAACTGAGAGAGACAGAGATAACACAGGAAACAGGGATGGTGATGCAGCAAATATGGACTCTGGGCTGCTTGCTATAGCTGTCCTACTTTCTCTTCAGAGCCAAGAGCAGGATGGGATACGACATGGTGTGTGTGTGTATATGAGTGTGGCTTTGTTGAATAATTGTGCTGCCCCATCAGTTGTCATATTTATTCTCAGTCACTGCTTAAAGGCCGTTGATTCCTGTCTGGGTAAAGGTTTCCAGCACAGTTAATACCATTTTCAATGCCAAAAAATAGATATCATGCTCCCTTTACAACATTGTGTAGTAGGCAACCAAGCATTGGCAGAGTGTTGCCTTGTGCGCCCATTAAATACTCGGAGACTATAACAGTGTAATGCGTTGTCTGTTGTCAAAAAAAAAAAAAAAACCTTCTCAGGAGGTCGTGACTTCATTCTTCATTAACTACAAACTTGACTGGTCATGGAACTTTAACTTCAGTTGCCAGTCTCGCCAATTCTCGCCCCCCCCCCCCAGGGGTTTAATTTTGACTTTATAATTCTATTACCTTTTCTAAAAAAGCCATATTATGCATATTGATAATTTTGTAACTACACTTACAAGGTTAGTAAGGGTTTCTTGTACCATCTTGTCATTAAGTTCTCTATGACTTATGAATCTTTTATTATTAAAATGTCTGTTTTGCTATTCTACTGATTTAGTTGTATTTTTGTACTCATGTCAGTTATTATATTTAGAGATTTTTGTTTCATTTTTTAAAGCTGTTGACTTATCATTTTTAAAATCAGCAGCTTCATAATTAATTTACTTGCATAATTAAACATTTTTCACATTGAAACAGGAAAATTACAGAGCAAAAACAAAGAAACTTCTAACTCATGTATTTGTGTGTTCCAGTCGCTCATCTTCCTGGGCTGTGTAGCTGCAGCTGGGCTCGGTGTGAACCTGCTGTGTCTGGCCATCTACCTGAGCTGCCTGTGCTGCTGTCGGAGGGATGAGGAGGAAGAGGAAAGTAAGAAATCCAACTCCTGCTGTGTCACTTGGACTGCTGTTGCTGCCGGACTTATCTGCTGGTACGTACCACCCACCGTTCTCACGCTGAGAGGACATAGCCGCTCAAGATGAAGGCAGCATAGTGAAGCACTTTAAGTGTATAGGAGAATTATGTGGTTATACATTCATCGTGGTCTCTGGCATGGGAAGATTTCATTAAGAAGGTCTTTGTTGTCATCTGTCTCACAAGTTTCAGTATTGAAATGAGTGATGAGAAAGCTTTTCATCGACATGGCAAATACTAGAAAAATCCCCTTAAGCAAATTAGCTCATATCTTCTGGCTGACACATCTTCCTCATTATGTTCCACATCTTTTTTTTTTTTTTCTTTGAGTCTCTTCCTTCCATTGCTCTCTCTCTCTCTCTTTGCTTCTCACTGTTTCTAGAAAACATGCTTCGTTACTTCTGATGTAACCTTGTCATTTTAAAGCCCTGTGTCTGGAGGAAGAAAACAACCAGCGAGTAAATAAACTGTACATACTCATGTAACAAAAGGAAGAATCTGAGAACACTAACAGATTAAACAGAGAAATAATATATACGATGTGAAGAACTGCCTCATTTCTGTGTTTAATGGGTCATGTCATGAAAAAATCTAATTGTCCTTGATATTTTGAGATATTGAGTTCATTGTGCTATGAAAACTCTGTAATTTTCACAAAGCAAAACATTTTCCACATTCCGAAACAATTAAAAAAATCTAGTTTAATGTTTAATATGAGGTAAAACATTTTTATACTATGCTATACATTTTATACTATTTGAAATATATATGTAAAGTTTTGACCCCTTTTGTTCTGAAGCAAGAATCACAGCCTCTGCATCTCACTCACACTCTTCTTTGCTGTCATTTTATTTCCCAGAGTTTCATTACACTGAGCTGTCAGGTTTATTTTCCTGCACTATAACAACATTGGTTCACTGGGTCACTTCAGGTAGCGCTGTTCTGTGCTCGGATGCAGAGAACAGTCTGCATTCCTGTCTGAACACAATACCACTGACCGGTGATAGAAACACTTTAGTTTTGTTTTGGGCCACATTGTCCATCACGTCTAAGTTTGAGGAGGGGTTGTTGGAACCCTCAGAGTCTGACTAGGATTTAAGACCTCAACAATGGGTTAAATAGCCTTGGACATTCTGAGACGGCCCTCTGACCTCTGCTCAGACACTGTGCACTTTTCTGCCTCCATCATCCAGAAGCTGCATTCAGCTACAGGTCTTAGTGAACATGGCTGTCAAGCTCCAAAAAGGACCAAAAAACACCATAAGAGAACTAAGAAAGGAGTCCATATGACTTGTATGCTACACTTGAAGTCTTCTGAAGCCATGTAATGGTTGTATTTATAATAAACTGAAATGTAGGTTGGTATTTACCTTAAAGTTCCCCTCTGTTGCATTTCTTATATCTCATTCCCATCCTACATTTTTGAGCTAGTACATAGAAAATAAAAGTTCAGTGCAAAATAAAGATTATCAATGAAGAAATTACTATTCTATGACTGCTGAAGACTTTAAAATATCATGCTTCATTTTTTGGAAAAGTTGGAAAAGCCCTGACATAAAACAATAAGAGACTCATTTAAAGACATGATTTCAAAATCAATTTGATTTTATATTGTCAATGTACTAAAGTCAAAGCAAACTATTGGGATATTATCTGAAGAATATTTACTTTGTATAAACTTAACAGCATGTATTTTTTTACCCACTATTAATGTTAATATATTGGTGTAATTTCGATTAATTTATTTTTTCTTCCATACTATGAAAACATGCACGTGAAAATTATAAAATTAGTTGAAAAATGAAGGGAGTCTTGGTTCAGTGCTCTGGTTGTTCATTGGTAACATAAAAATTGGAGAAATGAAATGTATGCATTGATGAAACATTCATAATAAGATCAATAGCAGGCATTTATTAAATAGATTTTTCATTTTATATTGACTTTTACCAGATTCCAAGATAGTATTACTAGATAAAATATTGAAATTGAGAGAAATAATGCAATCGTGATTAACCTCTTGATTTCAGACCAGTCTTCAGAAAGCAAAAACAAACTGTAATATCGAATTTGATTAGTATTAATAGCATTTTATTTAAAATCCTAATCCCAGTACTGCTATATGATGTTTTTGATTCTTTAGGGTCTTCATGAAATGTCTGCAAAATACTTTGGTTAAAATGTTCATCATACTGCGCAGAAAATCAAAGTGGCTTTGAGACTGTTTAGGTTTTTTGTGGAATAAAATAAGGAGTGAATAGATTTTTACCATCAGTAGTGGTGGTGTCCACACACTGCTAAGACACATTTATATGCGAACACCATGTAAAATGTTATAATGTATCCGATGACCCATTTAAATCTTGACAGTCGTAGGGAATTAGTCAGTTTTGGTTTCATGTAGTCATGAGTTGGTCTGCAAAAAAAGGATATCTTTGCAGACAGCTACATTCACAGACCTTCAAGGACTTAACTCTTGGGAGCTTCACTACACAGAGCTCTCTTAAAGCAAGCAGTTGTTACTTTGACATGCTAATAGCAGAAGGGTAGTTATCTAATCTAACTCCGTGCTCCAGTCTCCCAGCAGGCACGATCTCAGCTGTTACATCATCCCAGCGCTGCTGGAGAAATGCTGAGTCCTAAAGTGCTCAATTGAATTAGTTTGTGTTGTATATGAATGTGTGTTTATCAATGCGCGTATGTTTATGAGACACCATCCACTCTTTTAGTCCCATGACACTCATCTGTGTGGATCTTATTAAGTTAGCATTACGACTGTTGGTATTCTGAACGCTTTTGTGGTGAAACAGAGCCCACTGTTGGGTTAAATGCAGAAACGTGGTCCGAGTTTAACAGCAGGAATTTAGTCTGAATGCCACAGCTAAGAAGAACATCGTCTTGGCTGATAGTTCTGAATTAGGCTTGCATACCTTGAATAGGGGTGGGGGATCAAAATATAATTTAATTATATATATATATATATATATATATATATATATATATATATATATATATATATATATATATATATATATATATATATATATATATATATATTAGTATGTATGTATTAATCAATATATATATCACCCAACCCTAATATATTCTGGTTCAGATGACATCAACATAAAAGTATGTTATGGATTGTGGAACTTTTCATCCATGTCACCTTGCTGGCATTGTATTTTATAACTTGATCATTCACTGAAGTCTGTCTGTTGGTGTTTTGCATTTTCTGTACAGTCATCTTTGGAGATTTTAAATTAAACACCCCTAACCTCCCCTTCTATCATTTATGGGGTTTTGCTAAAACGGGCAGGATGTCTCAGCAAGGCTGACTTCATCTACATTAAAAATGAATGTAGTTTGTAGCAGAAGTATTTCTGCAGTGTCCAGAAGCACATCATAGGTTTGCTTGGTTTGTTGGATGGATAGGTGAGCAAGTAGATAGACAATTGATTTTATGGCTCAAAATCAATTCTCTGTCTCAGCGAGGGTCTCGAGTCATGCAGTGTGATGTGATAGAGCTCTATAGGGGTCCTAGAATGTTCTCAGGTGAGGTGATGGGTATTAGAATCTAAAATGTATCTCTAATAAATTTGGATTTGTTTTGAACAATTTAATATCAGATCAATGTAAATCTTGTTTGGCCAAATTTAAATGCCATTAAAAAAGGTCTTGACTTGTTTTAGTGTTTTAAATAAAGGGGTCATATCGTGAGGAATTAAAATGTTTTTGATCTTTTGAAATGCAATTTTATTGTAATATCAAAACATACTGTAACTTTCGGAACTCAAAACTTATTTTTTTTTTTTTTAACAAAGCTGATGAAAATAATTAATAGCAACAACACTCAAATGCTGATATTTTCCGCAGGTGAAACTGGCCCTAATTGCAAATGGTGCTTTCCATGATGCCACTCTAGGTGTAGAGGGTCTCACTGTGACTACATAATGTGAGAATCTTTCTCGTATTTTCTCCATTATATTGCTGAATGGCAGTATCTTCTTGAGTATGTAAATGCTCAGTTAATCTATGGCATGTGTTGCCATGGATGCCCTGTGCTTGAATGTACTGCTCTTTTTTTCTAAATCCCTTAGATCACAACCATAGACTGTATAAAAACATGGACGTAGTGTCCGTGACGTCACCCGTCACTCCTGAAGAGAGTTTTTGAAGCCTAAAGTGTGCAGAGCGAACCGTCACCATCTTGGCAGCGCGTCAACGCGTGACTCTCCCGGATAATCGAAAATGGGCAAAAGGGAGAGAGCTGGTTGGTGAAGCCACGCCCACCTAGCGCGACGGCTGTGACAGCAGTGGCAATTCACCTGTCAGTCAAGTGGCCATGCCCTTAATTATGCAGAACTTTTAGGCTTAATATAATTTAAACGGATGAGTTATAAAAAAAATTCACCCCCTCACAGTTGTCATAAAGGGCAAAATAAGCTATATAGACCAAAATAATTTTTTTGCACCGGGCTGAAAACATGTTTTTTTTTTCTGCTGTAAAGTTGGGCATTTTAACATGGGGAGTCTATTGACTCTTTTGACTCTCAATTTTGATGAATTGCAGTTTTAGTCACTTCCTTATTGGCTTCACTAGAGAGAGCGGGAGGTTGCCGCTCGATCACAACATGAAGAACATTTTCATCTGCTTTGATTAAAGTATAATGAAATGTAAATCAATAAACTAGTACTGACTATAGCCTTCAGTGGTTTTAATATCAAAATTAGCATACAGATATAACAGTTATAAAAATGGTGAAATCAGGCAAAAAAAAAAAAAAAAATCCATTAATAGAACTGAGTTGACTTGATCTGAAATTGCTATTTTTCTGCTGTAAAAAGACAGGTCTTGCACATGCTGTGGCTGTCATTGTTTCAGAGCCTCCGTGTGATTCATGATCCACCTCATGGCATGACCTCTACATATCTCACAATAGCTTTCACTGACAGGTAAAAGAGAAGAGAGAGAGAAATCCGTTCTGCCTGCTCTGCTCTGCTTCACCTGTGTATGTCTGTGTATGTGGACACCAGTTCTCTGCCACACACACACACACACACACACACACACACACACCTGCTCTCTGACATCTGTAACCTATTGTCAGCTTCCTGTTTGGCGTGTGCAAGGCTCATTCCTGACACCCACTGCTCAGCATATGGTTGATGGCGATGATTGTAGAGCAGCACACTTTCTACTTGTCTTTTTATATATATTTTCATAACCTACAATATATTTATAAAAAGTTAATAGTTTCATAAAAGCATCTTTGTAATCTAACAACATTTTCAAATCAGTGTCTTTTCTTACCTTCCTTTCTTTTAAGGAAATTGACATCAAATTGAAGTGAATGGAAAATTCATTTCATGCATTACACCAACCCCCCCAATCCCCCCCCCCCCCACACACACACACACTTACTGCAATTGTGTCCTTGTGTAGTGTTTTTATTTTGAAGAACTTGATGAAGCAGGAAGTTGTGGCCTACAGTTTGAGGGTGAGTGACCAATGTGGTGTTCATCAGTCATGTTCCAATGAATCATGCAGGACCAAAATGGCTTGACAGATGGTTGTAGCTTCTGCATACAAGCCTGTCCACCCCCTACAAAATAATGTGGGGATCTTGTTTTGATGTTCATGCCCTGTGGTGGCATGAACAAAGAACCCTACGAATGAATGAATGAGCGCAAATGCTTCATAACGAAACGCTGCTCCTCTCAGGGGAGGAGACTTCTAAGGACATACAGAAATCATATTACAGATGCCTCATTTTGCAAAGAAAAATTTTTTAAATTAAATTAAAATTAAAAATTAAATTAAAGCAAGCAAACACAGAGTCCAATTTTATTTTTAAAATCCATACTCAACACAGGAAACCATCTCACTCTCTTTTTTCCTACATCATTGATAAAAGCACTAGCATTATTTTAGCCATTATTAGTGTGCCTGCTTTCAGACCTGGTTTCTGAGGCCAGAGTAGAGCTTTTTTTGGCACTGTTTTTGACCAAAAGTAATGTAAAAGCAAGCATCTTAAGGCACTGAAGTTCTTGTGGAAATGATAGCATTAGCACTTTGGTTCTATTTTAAGGACTCCTAAATGTGTTATTGTAGCTGTTACTCTAACTGTTCATATGCCATGTGTGCATTTTAGTGAGTGAATGGTAAAATTTACAATACTGTTTTAAAATAATTTTAAAACCCAGCAAGAATGCATTAAATAAATCAAAACTAGAGAAATACTTTGAAAAAGTATTTGTAATTTGAATCGTTCATTCAAAAGATTCCAATTGAGAAACCGAACAGGTCTTTATGAATTGATACACTGACTCTTTCATTTATTTATTTTTTTTCTAATCTTTATATATATATATATATATATATATATATATATATATATATATATATATATATATATATATATATATATATAATCAATTTATCCAGAATCTCGCAGCTGTAGTTTAGATGTTGTTTATTGCTGCATATAGTTCATTAAAATAAAAGTTTAATTTTGTAAAGTACAAGTTGATTTCAAAAAGCACCTACCTTTTTTTTTTTTTGCTTTTTGTGTTTTCAGTTGAATAAAAGACTATTTTCCCCTATATATTTCATTATTGAGGATTCCTTCAAAAAAGGCTAAAAAACTCATCTCGTTCTCGTGAACCCAGTCTCATGTCTCATCTTGTGAGATAATTGTCTCTTCACACCCCTAAATACTGCTAATCAAATCTGCCAATTTAAGTGCCATTTTTTTATGAGAAAGCATGTATCTCTCTTTTCTTCAGTTTACACAGGACCGAGAACAGATTTTTCATTTCATTACTCATTGCTCATTACGGGCCCAAAATGTCGAATTCAAGTTAAACACAAAGGAGGGTCAGTCAGGAAGAGAATTTATAGGGCAGCTTATATGAACAATGCACTGCAGGATATGACTTCACTTCCTGTGCAGTGTCATTGACCTTATAGGGTATCTGGGGGCTAATGAACCAAATACCAAGAACAGAGATGAGTCTGGCTGTTTTGATGACATCATTCTTTCTATGTGAGATGCTTCCTGTTCCCATTGGTGAGAAGATCATGGCTTGGGGTGGAGGGAATGCAGTCTCATGCTAATATTCTTTGTTTCATGCCACAAACTCATTAACTTGTTTCTCTGGTATTGTAGATGGTATTTATCTCAAATGGATTGCGACCAGTCCACATTTGGACCATTGTCTGATTTTATGAAGCAGTGTAGTGAACAACAACAAAAGAAAATGATGCTTGCAGTGAATTATCATGGGTATGTCTTCACCAGTCCAATATTACTGGATATGTCAGTGCAGTAAATTTTAATATACAGCCCAGTTGTAGAGACTGTCCAAAACTTGCCAGTTTGATACTAGAGTGTTGTGGGTGGTTAGTAGGTGGATGTTTACCAGCCCAAAGTCTCTGTGGCATTCTAGTACTCAGATATGTCACAAGCTCCTACAATGTAAGATTCAGAGTAAAATTATCTCTTTCTCTTGTCCTCATAGTAGGGATGCATCAAATTTTCATCCGGCAAAAATTATTGGCCGAAAATAAAATTTTTGGTTTTGTCCGCAAGAGAAAATGGGCATAATAATGAGCCAAAAATAATAATGACCTCCCAATCTCAATTCGAACAGCTGAGTCTTTTCAGTCGTTTTCAAAAAAGATCTAAAGACATCTTTTTTGCCAGCACTTGACCAACTAATACTAGCACTTACTTTTTATTTTCTATTGTCTTGCTATGTGTTCAGTACTAGACTAACTGAGGCTTGTCATGGCACTTGTATACTGTTGTTGTTCTCTTGTTGGTCTGGTTGCTTCTATCGTTCTCATTTGTAAGTCGTTTGGATAAAAGCGTCTGCTAAATGATTAAATGTGAATGTGTCTGCAATAGCGCCAGTGTGCTTTAACATGGCAACATTCGTAAAATGACGCTTCTGTCTGCTCTGCTCACATGCTCTGATTGTAATAGCTTTGTAGGATTATATATTATTTGGAAAATTAGTTTTATTTTATTTTTATTTATTTATTTTTTTATATTCGATTATGTTGCATGGAACTGCATAAAAATAATATATTTACATTTAATTATATTAAGGTAACACTTTAGAATAAGATTCCATTAGTTAGTGTTAGTTAATATAGCCTATTAACTAACATCAACAAAACATTACAGTATTTATTCATCTTTCCTAATGTTAGTTATTTAGAATACAGTTGTTCTGTTATTTCATGTTAATTCCGAGTGCATTACCTGTTAACAAGCACAGCTGTTGATTTTGATAAGGCATTAGTAAATGTTGAAATTAACATTAACTGAGATAAAGATAATAAATGCAGTAATAATAAAAGTAGTATTGTTTATTCGTTCATGTTATATATAATTTTTATCATAGTATATATAATTTTTATTTATTTTATTTTTTTCGTATCATTAAAATTGTGTTAAATAAAAAAGTCTTACAAAATGACTTTGTATTATTTAATAAAATATTAAATAGCCTAATCATTACAAAGCATTTTAACGTTTTGGCCCAGATTTTTATCTGATAGTTTTTTGTGAAATGTTCTTGCTGGCAAAAGGCAACATCTTGTTTGTCATTTCCTCAACCCTCATGTTATTTGTGTCTGGGGAACATTAGCCTCTGGCTCAGTACGGCTCCTGCTGAATATTAAAGACCTGCATGTGGCATGTGTGCACTACCCATCCTACCACAGCGCCTTTATTTTCCAGTCATTTAACTTGAGATCCACATAGAGCCTATTCATTCCAAAATTATGTTTATTTGAGCTCAAGAAACATATTCTGACATGGCTTACTCAGCAACTTCAGATTATCCCAGTTGATGATTGGTTTTATAATATGGTTGATATAGTCAACTAAAACTATTAAATCTTTTTTGGTAGCTGAAATACAATAAACTATAAATATTAGATGAAATATATAAACTTAAAAAAAAAATAAACAAAAATGTTGCATTGGAAATAAGTGACTAAAATGGGTTAAACTGAAATTTGAATTAAGAAATTTAAATTAAAGCCATTTCAAAATAAAGACTAATAATAATGACATGACTGCATAAATTACTTACATTTAATTAAAAAAGGAAAGCTGGAAATAAATATTAAGAAATGTTAATATTAACAATAATACTATGATACTTGCAGTACGTTTTTGCTTAAGGTGAAGGCCAAGTGCATAAAGCACGATTTATTACCAGCTTCAATTGTGTTACTTTTTTCCATGTTTTTCAGCCATGTAAAAAAATATGGTAAATGAGCATGCTTAATGGTAAGTAAAAAGCATGATATAAACAGCCAAAATATTTAATAAAAATCACGCAAGGAGGAAGACGTGTGTATATCTTTGTGAATGACAAGTGTTTTAGATTTCTGGAAATACTGGATTTCTGCATGTGCTTATTCTGTAAGGACCTGATGATTACAATGTGTGAACTAATTGTGACTTTTCACCTTGTGACTTTTCAGTGTTGCCGTGGGAGTTGGTTTCTATGGAAACAGTGAAACCAATGATGGGGTGTACCAGCTGACCTATTCTCTCTATAATGCCAATCACACGCTGGCGGGAGTGGACAGTTTGGTAAGCACAAATATAGCAGCACTGACTATTAATAACACCCTGAGACCGTTTTTGACTCCCTGACCAACTTTAGTCTTGACTGATTTCAGCTGAAGTGTCCCAATAGTCTTGCAGACTTCTCCCAAGCAAATGTACTCCCTCTAAAGGCTCTATTATCTCTCTTCCCTCCCCACAAATAGTTCTGCACTTTCTATCAAAGCGTTCCTTCCAACTAAACCTCAGCCAGATGTTCTTTATATCCAGGTCAGGTGTCTGTTCCTGTTAAATCCTTTTTTTGCCAATCGGCGCTGCTAAAATTTCATGGGATCCCCACTGAGTGCATGATTGATTTTCTGACATCCCTTTGCAATAGCAAGGACGCCACTGAAGATATATGCAGCTACGTGCAACTGCTCAGTGTCTCTGGAAAGAAGTGAATGACAAGGGGTGTGTTCTGTGTGTGTTAGAAAATATACACAGACTCTAGTGTGTTTCTGTGATATGGTGTTGTTGGAGAAAATACCTCAAATTGGTTTTTATAGCCTTTTATGTTTGTGCAGTTATGAAGGCCTCTTTTTTCCTTTCGTCATTGTCCTTTTCAAGGCCCAAAAAGCTGGGACATGAATAAAACCTTATTTATGTTTTGTGCGCCATACCTATTTATATCAGTCTTCCTTTTCTGATCCAGATGTGTAGAGCTGACAGTGACACTAAAAAAATCTATCTATCTACTATCTATCTATCAGTTGTTGTTCTATCTATCATCCTGTTTGTCTGTCTGTCATTCTTTTGTTCTGTCCATCCATTCATCCATACATTCATCGTTCTGTTTGTCCATCCATCCATCGTTCTGTAATTGCATCCATCAGTCCACCATTTACTCTGTTCCTCCATCCATCCATTCATCCTTCCATCCTTCCTTTTAGTCCGTTCATTCATCCATCCATTCATCCATCATGTAGTTCCATCTCTCTATCCGTTCATTGTTCTGTCTGTTCTTCCATCCATCATTCAGTCCATCCATCCTCTCATCCATCCGTTCATCCATCATCCATAATTCTGTCTGTGCATAGCTCTATCTGTCGTTCTCTCATTCCGTCATCCATCGATCCATCCATCTATCATTGTTTGTCTATCATTTTGTTGTCTGTCCATCCTTTCATCCATCATTGTTCTGTCATCTGTCTATCCAGCCAATGTTCTGTCCATCCATCCATCCATCCATCTGTTGCTCCTTACCTCCTATTTGTTGTTCCATCCATCTACCAATCGGTTTCTCTACAATTACATACAGCTGCTATTATAAGATGTTGTATGAAGAGTACAATTTGAGAGTCACCCCTGTTAGTAAAAAAGTCATAATTCCCAGAAACTGTCAGTATGAGGTCCACTGGACATCATCCCAACTCTAGTGATGACATCATTAACCCAAACCTAACCTCAAATTTATTTTCAAGTGAGCAGCTGATGACAAATTTATCCACTTCCATATAGATCTTAACAAAACATTTTTTTTGCAAGTTTAAGTGCAAACATCTCACAAGCTTTACAACAGTAATCCACAGCTGTTCAGCTAACGTACACCTGTTGTACAAGCCTTCAGGGAAGTGTTGATGCTGTGATTGTGAACTGAACGGAGACTGAAGGCGCTCCGAGCATCTGCCCGCTTACACTGCTGAGGAGTTGAGGATTAACTCCTCATCTGCATTAATGGAGATTAATGCGTCTGTTTCTGTCTCACTCTGAATTATGAAGCACACACTTATTTGAGGTCAACTTGATTCCCTCAACACACTCTCTGAGTCATCACAAGCCAAAGGCAGAACTGACCTAGGAACTTCTCTTTTGGGGAAAAATCAGCCGTTATTTTCATTAGCATTCTGCCTCAGAGAGATAAGAGCACATTGTTGTGAAAAATGATGTAATGGTGCTTAGAAGGACTAGAGATGTTTTTGATCTTCAGTTCACGACCTCAGATTAATGTCAGCTAGCTTCAAGAATCATCAATACATTTATCTAAGCTTGCCATCAAGTAGAAGAGACCCTCCATTCTTGAAATGCTCCTTAGAGACCAGGTCCTTCAAATGGTACAAAGTGTCCACTGTCTGAAAACCCAGCATGCAATGGAGATAATTAGCCATGAACCCTGCAACAAAGGCTTTGATGAAGTCACTTGTGGAAATCTTTGACTTCCTGATTGAGGCTCTTCAATGGCTCTGCCTGGCTGAAAACAATGATTTAATTTGGCATCCACTGCACACAGATGCTCGTTCTTTCTCACACACAGACATGCACACACACTCTTCTTGTTTGAAAGCACTGGGCTGCCCTTTCAAAAGAGTCAAAACAGGGAATAGCAGGGCTTTTTTTTTTGCAGGGGTGTTGAGCAATGACTGCTTGGTTTTCGGGTTTATTGGTTCTGGGCCATAAGGTCTCTTGTTCACCTCTTCTCAAGACCCCCTCTGGGCTTGCAAATGAACTGTGTGGCTTCCTGTGTGGATCTGTTTTGTGTTCACAGAGTCATCTAGGGATTAACATGGACATAAATTACATAAATGTGTATTATGTTGTGTGCACTTTGTAAAATGTATATAAAATTAATTCATTTAGAATTTATACATTCATTTAATTATTTATTAATTTTATTTTATTTTACTGTATTATAGATAATTATAATTAAAATCATTATTATTATTACTATTATTCATTCTCAATATTGTAATTTTACATAATATTTTTATTTTCATTTCTTATTCAAAGATATTATTCTAAAATAATATCACTCACCATTCTAATTCTATTCTTAAAATAAATAAATAAATCTAACTGCCTTTCTATTCTTTTTTTATTCTATCAGTTTTGTTTTTATTTATTATATTATTTAAAAGCCCTTGCTTACGTGTACTGTGTTTAAGCTAACAGAGAACTGTTATAGCTCTTATATATCATTGCTCTTTTGTTGTATTTGATTGCTTCCACTGTCTTCATTTGTAAGTCACTTTGGATAAAAGCGTCTGATAAATGACTAAATGAAAATGTAATGTAAATGTAAAATCTATTCATGGTCATTGTGACAACTTACCCCATGTAGTGTGTTTACATGCTTTCTGTTTAATGTTAACTGTATTTAATTTCCAGGTAATAATTCTGAAAATGTCCAATACTTTTGTAGTCAATACAGGAAAAGGAAAATAATATTTCTGATTTTTTTGTCATGGTGGATACTGGATACAGAATGTCAACCCAGAGCTCTGTTTTTCTATAAATACCTCTGTTCTCTGCACGGTTTGACTTGATGCATAGCACTGGGTCATTTTTTTACCATCCTCTCAGCTTGCGAAGGTCATCTCCTTTAATGTGGACATTTCCTGGACTCAAGCCGACTGCTTAACCGTTTCGGTGTTTTCATTGAATGTAACTTTATGCAGAGTTTGGATTTTGAGTGAGAAGTAGTTAGTGAAATGTTTGACAGCATAGATTAAAGCGTCACATTTGTGGACATTTCAGCTTAGGAGAAAGGCTGCAGAATGACTCGCTCAAGAAAGGGAAAATAGTTTGAAGGCAGAGTCTGTTTGAAAGGGTTGTGATTTATTTTCAATCTGTGGGACGGAGGTTGATTGAGCTCTTGGTCAGGCTGGGCTCCAGGTGCAGGAGTATAAGCCACTTCAGAGCTCTATTGAGACTGCTGTCGGCCCCCAGTCCTTCTCTGTCCTCTCCTGACCATTCAGAGAAAACAAAACTGAGTCCCAGGTGAATGCTAATTTGCTGGCTTAGCTACTAAACTGTTAGTAGAATTGTTATCAAGGATTGTCCTTTCTGATATATTTATTTTACTTTTCTTCTGTTCCTTTTCTTCTTCTTTTCTTCTTCGGCTTACAAATGACTGCCAAAATTCTAATATTTAGACTGTTTAATCGGGTGGGACACTGGAAATGTGTTAAAGGTGCAAGAATGCATGTTCTTCTGCAGTTTTGAAAGTTTTGCCAGTGGTTGGTGCAAAAGTTGTGGGATTCTTACCATTTCAAATAACCCCAAAATTCACTGAAAGCCTCTCCAAGGAAATTATCCACAATCCTCTTGATATTCTTCACACACATCATCAGTTAACTGCAAGAGAAAATTGATAGAAAGTAATAAAGGAGCTGAGAGCTGTTTATCCATCACCCACGAGGCAGATAATCAAACGTTCGTCATTCCTGAGATTGTGAGTTTTTTTTTTTCCTTTCAGTGTCAGGTTCTGAAATCTAAAAAGCTCAAGTTTCAACCCACCTCTGCTTGTAAGTCACATCTGATCTTTATCTTACTACTTCCTTGCAGTCTTTGTTCCCCTGTTGGTCTTTATCTGTTCATTTTTGGTTCTCAGTAACTATATTGAGAACCTCTGAACTAGATCTACCAGCAAACCCCCAGACATTCCCACATCCATTATTAGAAGACCTATGTGCAGTAAGGTCATCATTCCCTTTTTTGTAATCTCTCTCTCTCTCCCTTCTCATTTTATGTCTTACTGTTTTTGCCCCCCACAGTTTTAATGGAGAAATAGAAAATCATATCTGGATATAGAGCAGGCAGCACCACTTAGTGCTTGTGTTCCATTTCATGCTTCAACTCTCCCATTCAAATTTAATTGCAGAAGCTCAGCGCCTACAGAAACCAGAGACAATCAATTAGAGCCGCAGCGCTGGGAGAAAAATCTCGGTCTGGTATCTTAACCACTTCCTCACATATGCATTACAGTTGTGGCTTAAGAAACACAGCTCAGATGTCTAGCGTTTGTTCATTAGCTGGCTTATTGGATTACGTCCGGCTGAGATATTAAACCCCACTGAGGAGGGGCCACACAATAAACTTTGCTATTCCCAAGAAACATACAAAATGTTTTTCAAAGTCACCCTTACAAAAAAACAAAACAAAAAAACATCAGGAACATCATGAAGATGAAAGGATTCAGGAGACTGCAATGCTGATGTGAGATCTAAGATTCCATGAAAAATGAACCCGGTCAAACTAGATAATCAGTGTGGAATTGAGTTTCTCACAGCTTTGGGTATGAGATCACTACGCTCTCAAGTAGTGATGTCACAACCTAAAGCAAACCGCTGGGAATTGAGTCTGGGCCACGAGTATTTGATTTCAGGATGTAGAGCATTTTACTGGGAATCCCCTGATTCTGTGCTGTTATATATCTGTTATTGATCTTTAAATATGCTGTATGTACTGTATGTGCATGCACACATCTGGCCTCATCTGTTTTCTAACACAACACACTATTTAATGAAGCTTTTGGATGGGTTTATTAGAATGGATGAGGGAACACGAGTCTGGTTACAAACCGGCTTGTTCTCCGTGGCTGTTCACACAGAAAACAGCTCTTTTTAGTGCTCATGCAGTACTTTCTCAAATACCTCATTTAAGAAGCAAATCATGTGTCTTCGTGTCCTTGTTTATTCTGCATTTAATGTGCACATCAGCCAGATAAACCTATTTAGTGATGTTAAATTAACTCTAAAAGCTTTTCAATTACTTATTTTAAATGGATTATTTGAAAATGTGCTCTTAATGTTTTCAAGGTTGAAAATTGCACAACCTGGAATAGTTTGAAAGAAGTCTGTTATGCTCACCAAGGCTACGTTGGTTTAATCAAACCCTTTAATGTGAAATATTATTACAGTTTGAAATAACTGTTTTCTATTTTAATATATTTTAAAATGTCATTTATTCTTGTGATTGCAAAGTTGTATTTTTAACTTGATTACTCCAGTCTTTAGTGTGACACAATCCTTTTGAAAATACTTTGGTGCTCAAGAAACCTTTCTGCAAAAGTTGTGCTGCTTACTATATTTGTGAAAACATGATAATTATAATTTAGGGATTCTTTGATGAATAGAAAGTTTAAAAGAACAGCATTTCTTTGATTATTGTTTAAAGTCTTTACTGTCACTTTTGATCAAATAATGCATCCTTTCTGAATGATACTAGTTTCTTTAAAATATATATGGTAGAGTATACCATACACAGTATGTCTATGTGTTATTTTCTCACAGGTCACTGGTACTGTGGGAGGCATGCAGAGTGGCCTGAACGAGCATTTGTCTCGACTGGGTGAGATCTTTGCAACTCGAGGAGACTTTGTGCAGACACTGCAGTTCATGCAACAGATGTCAGAAAACATCATGAAGCAGCTGCTTGGACTTCCTGACTGGGAAAAGGCGAAAGTAGACCTGGCCGCCATAGCTGATCAGACAGCATATGTGGAATATTACAGGTAATGATGAGAGCTGCCACCTTGAATCTTTCTATAATGTTCCTCTTCTGCAACAGGCCTACATTTTCAGTGCAATGGAGGTTTATTTGTAGCAGGCAAAAACATTATGAAATAATGCATCCTTGACTTTTCAGATTCCTCTAAGTGTGGTTGAGTGAAAAACCATAGTAGTCCATCAGCGGCTAATGCATGACTGCATGTGTGTACAGTCTGTTTTATAGTTGCATTTAAAGCCATTTCCTCGAGTTAGATACGATATATCACATGATATTTACCGCCGCAGCTTCCCCGCTTGTCATCCATCAAAACATCCGCCAGTACCACATTCATATTCCTGTCATTAGTTCACATTGCAGATGACAGGTTGATAAGTGATGATGTCACAATTCTTTCGTTTAGGTTGCTAGAAAAGTTCATATCTGATAGGAAGCATATTAATATAGCTGACATGTGCTAGTGATAATGTGAATGTGTCTGAGAGCAGTTTATAGGAAGAGACACGTTCATCTATTCCCCTCTGACAGGGTTTCAGCGGATGAAATATTAATACCTATAGATGTTGTTCATCTATTATGAATTATTTCCAGAGACGGAGAGCTCTCTGGAGTGGTCTAGGCAGAACACACATGCTAACAAGAAGATCCTATCTCTTAGCGACTGCACTTTTGTGGCTTAGGAAAATCTCAGTCATGTTCTACTTAAGTATAAAACTTGAAATGCAACCTAAAATTTGTGAGGATAAATAAAAAAATCAAACAAATGGAACAATTGTTGGCATGAAAAAAAGATTATAACAGGGATGTGGATAACATAGATCTGATAATAACTTTGCCTTTAGAGAATCTGATGTGATTAGAGAAATGTTTCCTATTTTTATGTATTTATTTTGTTTTCCTGGTATCGTGGCAGATTTGAGAACAGTTTGAAATGCTGTTTAGATATTTCTGAAATTCTAGAGGAGATGCTTTTGACTGGGATTGTTTTTCCCAAGACGAAAATCTGAGAAGCAGGTCTGTGTGAAACAGCTGAGAAATTAAAAAGATTCCGTTTGTCTCTTTTTTGTTTTCTTTTAGATGGATACACAAACACACTCTTGCATCATACGATGTTTATTTTTCAAACTTGGCAGTATATATTGTGTGAATTATTGTCAGCATCTTTGTTCACATCATTTGATGTGTGTTCATTAACTGCTTCTAAAAGTCTTCATCTGCTGGTTTTTCTTCCTTCTGAAGGTGGTTGACATACCTCTTGATACTGATCTTGGATCTGGTCATCTGTCTTGCTGCTTGTCTGGGTCTGGCCAAACAATCCCGCTGGCTGCTCACTACGTGAGTACAAACATGACATTACACTGGGTTATCACGAGATGATGAATACTGGAATTAAAGAAAAATATATAAAAAGAAAGTAGCCTCAGATTTTAAAACAAGTCCTATTGCCCTGATTTTCTTGAAAATACAAGTTCATAGTATCATGAAACTAGAAAACATCCTAACAAGACCATTTTAGGGTCAGATTAGGTATGAAAATGTCTGCTTTGCGGCAAAAAGCTTGGCTAACTTTATCTCAGGAAAGAAAAATAATAATAAAAAATGTATGATATGACCCCCTTTAATGTTATGATACAAGATTGAATAGAAAGAAGTTAATTAAAAGAAAGATCGAAGAGAAAAGAAAAGCAAATAAAATATTCTTCACATTCTCGGAGATTGACTTTTAATGCTGTACACCTGAAAAGAACAATGTGTTTCATTAAAGTTCTCATCTAAATTATAAATTAAAAAGGAAACCAATAGCTTAGACGTGAGTAATTGTTTAATTTATCAGCTGGATTTTACTGCATGCTATTTCCTGAAGAAAGTGTGTCATTTAGTAGCACAGTGGATTTCTGAGTGTAGAACACTTGCTGTCATGTTCAGTATAAAGGGAAGCGTTGGAGGTGTTCTGCAGTCTTGTGGAAGTAAAGGGAATGTGCTATCAGAGATATCCTAAATTGAGGTCAGTAATGGTATATATGGTACAAACTCTTAGTTTATAAAGATTCATAGGCAACAAAATCTGTAGAACAAGCTCTGTTTGGTACTGTCTACCCAAATTTCTATCACACACAAACACAAAGCACAAAGTGCATTATGCTTATGCATGGCTGAATCTCGTGAAAACATGGACACACATGGACACTGGATATCAACTGGTGTTTTTTATGGTGTGTGTGCAGGATGATGGTCTGCGGTGTTCTGACTCTGATATTGAGTTGGGCGTCTCTCGGAGCTGATGTGGCCACTGCAGTGGTAAGCACAAACCAATAAGACTTTTATTCAATCACTGATTCTGTTCAGGTCATTATCTAAGATATGGAGAATTCAAGGCAAACACATTAGTATTTCCATTCAGAAAACTTCATGTGATTACATATAATTGTGCATTTGTATGTGATGTTATTTGGTTTTTATATGCATTTGAGGCGGGTCACAGTCAGTCCATCGCTATCAAAAGCTTGTTCATGTCTTCTTGCCTGAAGGAGGTGATAAAAGTCCAATTTATTGTGTTTGGTGTGTGTGTGTGTGTGTGTGTGTGTGTGTGTGCAATCAAAAATGCTGTGGTTTATGTGTTAATTGGGAAAAGTTAAAAGTGGCAGATTTCATTAAACCACATCAATGAACGAAGAAGAAATCAAAGAAAGGGTAAGTATTGAATGGAGGTCCATCTTCAGGTAAAAAGACCCGGTGGCTTTTTTGATTAAGACAGTACTTCCACAAAAACATTTTGTTGACCGTCTAGATGATATTCTGGTCTGGTCTAGTCTAGATGAAAGCAATCAAATTAATTCAGATTAAATAAAAAGAATTGCATTTTTTTTTTTTTTTTTTTGCTTTTTTTATTATTAAATTAGACTTTCATTTAGTCTCAGAACTGAGCTAAGAGAGCTTCCCTGTAGAGTCGTGGGAAAATCAGTTTTGGCAAAGTTTTATGGCAGGGTGTGATTGATTTAACTTTTATATCCCCTCTATTTTCTCTTACAAACTGTTTCACTCACTCACCCACTTATTCTCCTACTCATAACTGTAACTGGCAGCTTATGAATGCAGTTTAACAGCTACCCACAGACCAATTCTATCCATCAAAAAAGCTAACAGTATGGAAGAATCAATAGAGCCTGTCAGTGGAACTTGTAGCTAGTGCTAAAAAAGAGGCTTTTCTGTGTAGACAAATTACTGTTCATGCGTTCCTTACAAATGTATTTCCAAATACAAGTGTTTTCTGTACAGCTGTTCTACCACTATTGAATGTACACATTCCACAGCAAAAAAAAAAAAAAAAGTGTATATATATATATATATATATATATATATAAAATATATAATATAATTTAATGCAAACTCAAGCCTTGCTACGGAAGCTTGTTTTTGCTACAGAATAAAAAGATAATTGTGACTTTTTTTTTATCACAATTATTTTCAATTATCTTAAACTGTTTTTCTTGCAGTTTAAGTTTGTATCCCACATTGCAGTGTTTTTGTTTCCCTCACAATTCTGAATTCATATGAAGTCCAAACTGTAAGATATAAACTCTGAATTCTGAAAAAAAGACAGAATTGCAAGATGTCATTTTGCAACTGTTAGGAAGAAAAAAAAAAAGTCTTGTGACAAAAAAGTTGCAATTATCGTTTTTATTTTTTATCCCATATCAGCAGAAATGGGCTTCCATGGTATGCAGCCTGTTTTTTTTTTTTTTTTTTTTACCTTATGGAAACATTGTAAAAAAAAAAACACTGAAATATTAACTCATTGGCACACCATTTCTGCTGATTTATGTTTCTCTGTGTGTGACTAATTTGGTTTACTTCCAGGTTGCAAATATTTCCCCTATCAGCTCATTAAGAGAGAAATGTAGATGTGCCACCTCTTCAGCATCAGTGGACATGCTCCGTTCTCTGTAATGAACTCATCTTTCCTGCAGGCGTTAGACACTGACAAATATGGCTTTGATCCTGTCTTCACTGCTAATGAATTAATGCATAACACAAGGTATTGAGCCTCAGGAGTTCAACAGGATGTGGACTTATCTTTAAACTTCCATGCACTGAGACCGGATGAAGGGAATGTTGATGGACATGGAACACTGCAGAAAAAAAAAAAATACTCTGGTGGAGGGTTACAGTGTGATCAAGGCTGAGCAATTTCAAATATTAAAAGCAGCAGAATAATTGACATGTGGTGGACTTGTGAAATGATTATTACCACTATTTTTTTTTCTATACTTTTTCACACTTATTTTGCTTCTTTTCTGTGCTGTCACTTGTATTCTGATCTGAATTGTTTTGAGTTTTCTTGCCTTGTAGGAGAAATTGCTCCTGGTAGAATGGTACAATCATATCATCACTGAATGCAAATGTATTGTTGAAAGAAATATGTATTCCTTTCACAGCCTGAGGTTGTTTATGGACAGACTATATGTGAGAGTGTCTGCATGGTGTTTCTGAATGTCTGTTTTTTCCTTCGACATCCCTTCCTGTTGCCCATACAGTATGTTTAGAGTCGGTGTGGTGATTTGTGTCGTGTTTTCCTTCCTGTCTAACAGATAGCTGTTTATTAGGACCCATGAGTTTATTCTACAAGCCTACAGTATATGAGAGTGTGTTTGCAGCCATGTGTGCTTCCCGTCTCAATTTACCCCTTCACCCTTCACCTATCGCCCTAAACATCCTGCAGTAACAGAAGTGTGTTTAGTTGAAATACAATTATACAAGCATTTTGGAACAGTATATTTATTGAATATGTATACACTATTCAGAAATTTGGGGTTGGTAAGATATTTTTTAATAAAAATGTATACTTTTGTACAGCAAAACATTATATTTAATCCAATGTATAAAATTATATAAAACAAAATTAGTTAATTTGAAGTTTGGCACTTGATCAAAAAATCCTGAAAAAGTTAGAGATTTTTTTTATTTTATAAAATAAAATAACAGAAACAAGGGGGAATATTATTTATATATATATATATATATATATATATATATATATATATATATATATATATATATATTATATATGTGTATGTGTATATGTTGAATTTAATATTTATATTATATTTATTGTAGTTTCTTTTTGTGTGTGTTTTACGCTCTAGGGCACAAGTGATTTCTGTGTTGCTCCAGACAAATTTCTGATGAACCAAACAAAAGATGTGATCAGCTCAGGTGAGTGTATCTCTTATTCTGAATGTATGTAGTGTACAGACATGGACACATATACACCTGTCATCTCTATATTCACTGTAATCTCATATTATGAATGGGGATTATAGTTCTTCAGTGAACAAATTTGCATGAAATGGCGTTTTTACACTATCAAGCGCTTGAATAGTTTAAAGGGTTAATCTGAGAGGCCTTTAATCCTGCTCTATAATCACTGTGACTGAATACATCGGTAAAATGGCCATTCCTGTGATTATATAACTTTAATCCTGTTCTTAGCCATAATATTTTCCTACACTACCAGACAGACTGAAGCTCCCTCAGGTGCACGAGGGCAGAGCCTCTCAAGAGGAAAATGTGATTCCTCAGAGGCTGCTTTTACATAGCGCGCAAGACTTAAAGGAATATTTCACCCAAAAATGAAAATAGTACCACAGCCTGAATGGTTAATAGTGGATGTCATCCATCAGAAGATTAATTAATTAATACACTCAATAGTTGTATCAAACCCACGTGCGTTTGCAGTCACCTTACGTCATCGCAAACGCACACGGAAAACTAATGGAGAACACAACGCGACTGAGCATAGTTGAAATTTTTTTTTTGTTATTTTGATGCTATTATGCACAGTATAATAATTCATTTTAATAATTACATTTTAATGAATTTCATTTTGACTTTTAGGAGTGTGTGGAATCAACCTCGGCTCTCTCGCGTGTTGATGAAACAATGATATCGATAGTGTTACGCATGCGCGGGATACTTTACTTCCTGAACAAGTGCGCACCCGAGTGCGTGTTGCTTGCACATTCACGCGAACCGTGCCACAGATTGGGAGCAACCGTACTCAGACCACCTTCTCCAGGTAGTCTCGGGTTCGGTACCCCAGTGCGCACCAGGGTCCGATGACATCGTTCACATTAGCGATTTTTCATGCGAGCCGTGCCCCGTTCCGCACTAAACTGCCAGTGTGAAAGCCCCCCTTAGTTATAACCGGATTTTGAAGACATGTCACTTTTATTTTCTATGCTTTTCATAATGCACTCTTTCTTGTTGTTTCTTCTTTTCTAGATATTGTGCATTATTACCTGTACTGCAGTCAGACGCTCCCCAACCCATTTCAGCAGGTACTTTGTTTAATAGAAATCATCACTTGAACTGTGTACTTTAATTTCCTATTAAAAATGGGAAATTCATTAGAGATGTGAGTCATAAGAAATCTAAGGATGCTGTTTTGATTCTTGTTTTACTTAATACTGATATATTTTGGTTCTTTAGGGAAAGCAAGATTTGTTTTTTATTTTATTTTATTTTTTATTAAAGAACCATACATAAGTGAGTCATTGCACCACTTAAAAACTGTATTGCTAGTTTTTATGATTGATTTGTTAAAAAGAAGCAGTTCATAGGAGTTGTTTGTTCACAACTTGGTTTATGATGGTTACCTTTAATGTTTGTAGATCAGTAAGGGCAATATAGTAGAGGAATGTTTATTTATTGTCTTCAGATTTCTTTCAAACGGCAACCTTACAATTCAAAATGTATCTTTTTAATTTTAATTAATACTGAATTCTAACAGTGCTTTTTGTAATTTAGAGAAATAAAAATATATTTTTTTAAGTTAAATATATATTGAGTGTCATTGCACTGCTTAAAATAGCTAATAACTATATTTTTTGATAATTAATTGACAATTTTTGATCAATTCAATAAAAATAATTTTTTGCGTTTTTTTCATAATGCTATATTTTTAAATGTCAGCAAGATCAATGCAATATAAACATGCATATTTATTTATATTATTGTTTCTCATCACTTTTAATAATAATTTTATATTATGAATTAATTTATTATGAATTATTAGTATTTTTGTAATTATAATAATAATAATAAATGAGTTAATTTGCTTGTCCCATCACAATGTGATTGTCTTCTCTGTATATAGACTGCATTGAAATGTTCTTTACATAATTTCAATAGTTCAGTAGGTTTGAAAACATCCACTTTGAATCTGTTTTCAATTCTCTAAACAGATACTGTGACAGTTACTTTTCAATCTCCCTCTCTCCACCTACTTCACTCGTTTCCTGACTCTGTGTCTTTCTCCCTCACTTCTCCTGTCTCACTGCATCTCTCAGGGTTTTTAGGTCAGGCAGTAAAAGGCCAGTGTCCTGTAGCTCAGATTGCTGCAGTTCAGCTTGAGAACAGAGAAACTGTAGACATCTCTCTCAGATCAATAGAGTTGTCACAAAGATAGAGAAGCAAAGATGTTCCTAACAAGAGATCCCTCTCACATACAAATTATCAGTCTGTATAGAGCATCTCCAGCATTTTTAATGTATGACATTATTTTTGTAATGAGATGGATGTTTTTTTGTTTTGTTTTTTGTTTTATCATATTCCCTTTTCTTGGTCTCATCTTTAATTTCTAACCTCTGTTTATTTAGTCTCACAGTCTCTAAATCTTTAATTCTGTCATTTTTTTTTTTTTTTTGGTTGAGTAGTTTTTTTTATTTATTTTTTTTTGCTTTTTCATTATCTGTTTCTTACCTCACATATCATGTGTTGTCTGAGATAGAGCTACATCTCCACAGTGAATTAATTCACTCTCAAATCAATACAAGAGGGTGAAAATTGTACACAAAAAGTGGAACAATTTAATCAGATTTAATCAGGTTTTTATATTTGATTATCTGCTGTTCCACTTGCTGGTGAATCTTGAAAACAAAAGCCTAGGTCATATTCCATCACAAAATCAAGGAGTCTGTGTGTTATCCATAAGCACATCTAAAGCCTGACTAAATAATGATATCATATTTATCACTAAAAAAAATCACATTATTTTTTATGACAACAACATCATCCCTCGAATATCCATGCCTCCAGACAAAATGTATTTTTTATTTTTTTTTCTCTTACAGATTTTATATTAAGTTATTTATGTGGATTTTTTTCTTCCTTTCTGATATGGTCATTTATATAGATTTGAGACCGTCAGTGTTTATCTGTGGACGGTGCAGTTTCTCCCTCTGCTGGTTGAGAGTGGAACTGCACTCGAGACCCTCTCATGATGAACAGAACCTGTGATGTGTAAACTGTGGATGTTGTTAGTTAGCCCTTAAACAAAGCAGACTGATCCTGAATTAGTTTGTTTTGCAGTCCCTGACTGTCTTCCAGAGATCCCTGACCACCATGCAGATCCAGATCCAAGGTCTCCTGCAGTTTGCAGTGCCTCTGTTCCCCACAGCTGAGGTGAGTGTGCCCTACACAGACTTGTGCATTCCTTTAATATTTTGTGCTCTATTCAGAATATGCCTTTACCATTAAATCATTTATATTTATGCATTTAGCATATGCTTTTATCCAATATGGCTTACATTGCATATTTAAAATTAATTTAAATGTAATAAAATTGACTGAATTTCACATATGTACAAAATACACTATATATATCTCTTACGACATTTTTTTTACGACAATATAGCACACATTGTTTTATATTCCTATTAAGGTAATGTAAAATGATTCATATTTTCATATGTAATTAATTTTATGAAATATAACATTATATTTATTGTTATATGGAAATTGAATGTAAAATGTCATGAAAATTGTGAATATGTGAAAAAATGGGTTTTATTGTATTGTATTGATTTTTCATAGCAATTGTGTGTGGTTCTTTTCAGAGAGATTTACTGAGTATTCAGCATTTATTGAATAATTCAGAGGCCAGTTTACATCAGCTAACTGCACTTCTAGACTGCCGAGGACTCAATAAGGTACGGAGCACACGTAATGTTCCACCTGCTTCTGTCTAATGTGATGCTGTGAGATTAGTGAGATTTTAGCAATTTGTTAAATGCATCTAAATCTCTTGTGGGATGTTTGTGTTTTCAGGACTACCTGGACGCTCTGATAGGTGTGTGTTATGATGGTGTGGAGGGGTTACTGTATCTCGCTCTGTTCTCTCTCCTGGGGGCCTGTGCCTTCTCTGTCATGCTGTGTGCCATCCCGAGAGCGTGGCGACAGATTGCCAACAGGTACAGTACACACACACAGAATGCATTAAGATCACTTGCATTGCCTATAGTGCACATAACTATAATCAAACATCCATAAACTAAGCTCTTTTGGAGTAAATTGAGTATTACAGACAGGTCTGTTAAAGCCTTTGCATAAAAACAGCATGCCGAAACCTGTTACATGTCATTACAAGCATGCCCTGAAGGTGCTTGCAGAGTTTCTGTACAGCATTGCCTACTAGTCAAAAGATATGAAAAACAGTTTGACCAAGATTCATGAGATTGTTTAGATTCTGTATGGCATGCCGAGTCACGCTGTACATAGTTTTCATACAGTATAAACAATGCTTCTGTTTCTTTCCATAGAGAGAGAGATTACGATGACATTGATGACGGGGACCCATTTAACCCTCAGACCCGGCGAATGATGTCCCACCATTCAGAGCAGGGCAACATGCACAGCTTCTGCAGCTACAGTAGCAGCATGGGAAGCCAGACCAGCCTGCACCCTCCAACACAGACTGTGACCAACGCACCCCCGTCAGTCAACCTTACACATCATTTATTCCTTTCATGTTCTGTGATTTCCTGTTTTCAGATCGATGTGTCTGAATTTTGTGTGACAGTGCAATTCAATAACTTTTGGATCTAAAAGAGAGGAGATGTTGAATGATTTTCCTTTCTTGAGGAACATTAGATAAAGTTCACTTACTTTATTATTTCAGAAAGATTTCCTTTTTCACTCTGTCTTGAACTCTCGGCCTCATTTTCTCTTTTGATTGATCACTGTCTTGTTTTGACAGGAACCAGTCTGCGCTGTTTGGAGGAAACCCGCGCTATGAGAACGTGCCTCTGATCGGGAGGGGATCTCCTCCTCCTTCGGTGCGTTGGGTTCCAGAGGCCAAGCCCTTCTCATGACCCACACATACACTACACTCATGTTGATACAATGACTAATTCATACCAAAGATTAACCAGTTTCACAATCATTTTAAGGGTCAACATGAAATCAAAATTGGCCATATGCACACTTATGTTCAAAAGTATGTACTTTATTTAAAGAAATTAATACTTTCATTCAGAATTTATTTCTATTTCAAATAAAAACTGTTCCTGTACACAAAAGAAAAGATGTAATAGTTTCCACACAAAAAAAAAAAAAAAAAAAAATATATATATATATATATATATATATATATAAATATATATATATATATATATATATATATATATATATATATATATATATATATATATATATATATTAAGCAGCACAATGCTTTATGAGCATCAAAATATATGACAGCAGATTCCTGAAGGATCATGTTACTTCTATAATGGCTAAAAAAATTTATTTAATAATATATTATTGCTTAAATAAATGTCTTGTTGAATAATTTATACTTCTTTCAAAAACATAAAAAGACCCAACACCCACTTTTGAACAATAGTGTACTTTCTTAGTATTTATTCTTGTGCATAATTCATCTGTGCTCATCATAACAAAAATGAAGCTTAATGGCAAAAATCTGAGTAAATTGGCTAAATTTCAATTTCATGCTGACGTCAAACTCTTGCTATGATTATTTCTACCCTTAAACTTCTATTTGTCCTTTGATGGCCAGTGGCTTTCTAAGGTCTTCTGCTAATAGCTTCTTTTACGTTTTTTCTTTGTTTGTTCGTATGTTTCTCTGTTTGTATGTTTCTGTTCTTATTTTTCTTCCTTATTTTATCCCAAACAATAAAATTCGTTTTGGAGCTTTACTCTCAGCCATATAGAAACCGCGTAAGTTGTTGTATGATTACAGTATTATTGTCCCAGTCCCTTTGTTCTTTGATCTTTTTAATTCATCCCTTGTTTTGTTTTATTGTTTTTTTTTTCCCATGCGTTTGAATAAAATCTTTGTGGGTGATATTTTTCCCTGTTTCACTCCTGGCATGGATCCTCATAGACATACCTGCATACAATATGTTGTATGTTAGACACAGATGAGCTGTGTAGAGCACGCCCCCTGTTGGTAGGAGGTCAGAATGCATTTACAAGAGCATTTTGCTGTCGGATTGTAGTGGCCACTAGCATGCCTTACAAACCCTTTTGTTAGCTAACAACTTTTTACAGGTTTAGACTGAGTAAATTCTAGAATTTTCGTTTTCTTACAGTCTAGCTAAAATAACCTGCCTTGGCGTCATCATCAGCAAACTTGTAGTCCACACCAAACACAAACAGTGCAGTTCATTTTCATCTCACTCTTGAAAAATGTTTCTTTCTTTTTTTTTTTTTTTTTTTTGCTTGCAAATTCTTAGCAATGTATATATTGTCAGTCTGTGACTTCTGTGTGGATGTTTTTCACAGTACTCTCCAACCATGAGAGCCACCTACCTCTCCATGACCGAAGACCAGATCAGACACTTCGGGGGGGATTTCCGAGCGTAGACTTGATCTGTCGTCCTCTGGTCTTCACACGCTGGACATAAGGAAAACTCTCACGAAAGCATGCGTGCGCGCCCATCTCAAAGGAGCACAGTCTGAAAGTTGAACACCATTCTAAGAGCACTCAATGTGTGTCCGTCAATTATTCTGATGGTGCAAAGCTTCTTTTCCATCACTACTGACAGATTTTTTTATGAGGTGCTGAAATATCCTCTCCCTAATAATCATTTTTATTTGTATTTTTACACCGTATTTTTCATCAAACAGACTGTTGGTCTTTCTTCTCTATTGCCTTTTCAACTGCAGAAACTGTTCGACGTGGGTAACCACAATTATTTTGGATCCACTTTATATTAAATGTCTTTTCACTACTACAGTACGTACTAACATTTAAAGTGACGTGACAGTATGGTGTATGGAGTATGGTGACCCATACTCAGAATTTGTTCTCTGCATTTAACCCATCCAAAGTGCACACACAAAGCAGTGAACTCACACACACAGAGCAGTGGGCAGCCATCCATGCCGCGGCGCCCTGGGAGCAGTGAGGGGTTCAGTGCCTTGCTCAAGGGCACCTCAGTCGTGGTATTGCCGGACCGAGAATCAAACCCACAACCTTAGGGTTAGGAGTCAAACTCTCTAATCACTAGGCCACGACTTCCCCAAATTAAGAATTTGATGCACTGGACTTCTTGTGTACATACATGGCTTTACATATATGTGTGTGTGTGTGTGTGTGTGTGTGTGTGGGTAATCTATTGCATAAATTACACTCTTAACCTTTAAAACGAACCATACCATAAAACCTGTCCCTCACCTTAACTGCTGAACACAAACAGTGTTTTTAGTATTATTTATTATTATAATACTTATTATGACAAAAATAAATGATGCACTATTACATGCAAGTAACCCTAAGACAAAACCTAATTCTTAGTGCAGGTAGTTAATTAATATTACTCAGTACCTAAAGGTACAAATACACTGTAACAAGGACACCTTAAAATGAAGTGTAAACCTTTTTCTGATATATATACAATATGAAAATTGTTTTTAATTAATTTTGGTTAACAAGAACAACACTGACACAAACAATTGATTGAAGTACATAGTAGGTATAGACAACTAATATAAATATAGTGGGACCACTATTTTTTAGGCATAGAAATTTAGCTTTTTTTTTTTTTACCAGAGTACATGACCTTATAAAGGTTATCTATTTGCCATTTTAAAGATTGTGTACATATACGTGCGGACACTGGTTGAAGTATTAATATTCTGTGTACTGGACATTTAGTCCTGCAGTGTACAGCATTGCTAGCATCATCATAGTAGGTTTGCTAGATAATTTTCTAAGCGGTTGCTCATGAAAAGGTATCTTAATTTTTTAGCAGTGTGCAGTGTGGACTTAATGGACATGTCATCACTTTATATGATGGCTAACTGTACAGATACTAATGCATCTTCTTATTTTGAAGTGAAGCCTCTTCTGTTTTCTTAATGTGTTTTGTGCCAAGAATGGAAGCATGTTTTGTGCCTCTAAAGCCTTTGTTTTCTTTCCCTCTCCCTTTGATTGATTGATTGATTGACTTTTACCTCATTTCTAGCAGACACGAATGAGGAGTTATTTTGCTTGGAACTTAAAATCGCAGATCTTCTCATATCAACTCGAGAGAGCACTGAGCCAATCTCTTCCCATGATACAAATGCATATGCTTTGTATTAACCTGTTGACCAGCTGTACATAACATGTATGATAATCATTGTTGTGTGATTATTTTCAGTATGTTATTTGATAAAATCGGCTACTTGGACAGATGCTTGCACGGTGTGTTCTCATTTGAGATTTATGGTCACATCCATTTGGTTTATTGCATAGACTGTTTTTAATATTTAAAAAAAAAAAACTGATTTTAATACTTTGGGTGCACAAAAGCACTGTTGTAGACACTGAGGGTGGTGCTTGATTTTGGTCTATTTTAGAGGATATATATATATATATATATATATATATATATATATATATATATATATATAACATTAACATTTATTCATTTAGCAGACGCTTTTATCCAAAGCAACTTACAAATGAGGACAGTGGAAGCAATAAAACAAAAAACTAAAAGAGCAATGATATATAAGTGCTATAACAAGCATGGGCTTTTAAAATAATATGATAAATAAAAACAAAACAGATAGAATTAAAAAATAGAGCAAGCTAGTGTTAGAGGTCTTCACACACACACACACACACACAATTGCATAATAAATGAAAACAAAATAAAATACAAAAAGATTAGAAAGGTAGTTAATTTTTTAAAGAATAGAATTTTAATAATGAGTGTTAAAGTTAGAGGGTCAAATAAAAAAAGAGATGGGTTTTAAGCCGATTCTTGAAGACACTTTTCTGTCGAAATCACAAACAAAATCATAAAACAACTTTTGTTATTCGAAATCACGAAAAAAGTAAAGTCGTCATAACGCTAAAACAACTTTTATGTAGAGATCACAAGTCTAGAAATCCACACAACTCCATTATTTTTGTGAATTCAAAATGGCTACATTTATACTGATATAGTTACACATATACCTACTATATATATATATATATATATATATATATATATATATATATATATATATATATATATATATATACCTACTATATATATATATATATATATATATATATATATATATATATATATATATATAGTATATTTATATATAAATATTATAAAACCATTTTGAATTTAATTAAGATCTATGAGTGTAACTGTTATTTCTGAAAGTAACATTCATGTACAGACACTAAACTTATCTAGCTGGGCATGTTTTTACACATGGGGTTTGTTGTCACAATGACAATGCTGCCACAAAACACTATTTTTGACTATGCAACAAAATGTAACAATTATGAAACTACAGAAATATAAAATTATTTTGGCCAAGTGTTAATCTGTATAAATTACATGACAATTTAACCTGAACAGCCACCACCTGATAATTCTAATTCTGTGAAAACCGTTACTTTATGGTTAAGATCTACTATTTTAACTGTATACGGAGGTATATATCTACACAATGTGTTTGTTATATCACGCACCCCCAAGAGCTATCGCAGAAATACGATGATTTCTCATATGATGGTTTCAGTTTGAAAGAGAGAGAATATGATTGAATGAATGTTGAAAGTAATTTAATTTAACCTTCGTATATTTATTTTATAATTCATGAAAAAAAGTGCATTATGAGTGTTGATATATGGCGCCCTCTACTGGCGCCATATATAAGCAAAAAATATATGTATATAGGAATCAAACTCTCTAACCACTAGGCCACGACTGGTTACATCCTTACACAATCCTCTTTTAACATGTATTACCTTTAGCTTAAATGGAGATTGTGCTCATGTACGCAAAGCAGAGTAGTGAGTTTGGATGCCAGTGTAACATTTCCGACTGTACAGAGCTGCATGTGGACATTCTGCCAGACATGTCCCTCGCTGTAAAGTTCACAGAAAGAGAGATCTCTGTAATGTGACAGTTCAGTGTGCCGAGGAAATGTCCGAGCCTGAGCTGAGACCAGCATTAACACTGAAACAAAACCTGCATCTCCACTTTATGTCTTGAGTAGAACCCAAAAGTTTCACACAGTTTTGTTGGGGGAAGCTACAGAGGACAAACCGGTGGGCTCTCGGTCACTTAATCATGTTCTATTCCAACAAGCAAAACACGTATGACCATCTGAACTCTTTTAGTGGTGTAATTAGATTAGCCTCAGTCGCTTTTTAGTTCTTAATAAAATATGGTTAATGGGAAAAAAGTACCTTTGACCTTGTCTGAATAGCATTTGCCAGATAAAACAGATGTGGCTCTTTGTAAATTCTAATGACTAGACTAATAGTCTATGGCACTGAATGCAAAGATGAAATGAGTATGTACTTTGAAATGGCATCTGTAAATGTATTTGTGTAAATGCACATTAATAACCTTGAGTTTTTTGTAAAAATTTTGCATGACCATTTTGTTATTTAACCCATTATCAGCATTTTGGGACACTTGTAAAGGCAGCCAGTCGGTAGAGATGTCCACCATCGATCACAGCCATAGAGATCCTGTCTACAACTAATTCTCACTACCATTATAAGTTTATATTCAGCAAAGACACATTTGATTGATCAAAAGTGACAGTAAAGACTTTTGGCATTGTTACAAAATAGTTATCACTTATTTTCAATAGTTTCATTTTAAGTAATGCAGCTGTTCTTTTGTACTTTCTATTCATCAAAGAATCCTTAGAAAAAATAATTAAATAGAAACATATCAAGCTGCAAAATTGTTTTAAACATTGATAATAATATGTTTCTTGAACACAAAATCTGCATATTAGAATGATTTCTGAATCGATCATGTGACACTGAAGACTGAAAAATTCAACTTTGCATCACAGTAATAAATTATATCTTAATATGTGTGACCCTGGACCACATAACCAGTTATAAAGGTCTTTTTTCTTCTTTTTTTTTTTTTTTTTTTTTTTAACTAAGATTAATATATCATCATTGATGTATGGATTGTTAGGATTGCACAATATTTGGCTGAGATACAACTATTTGAAAATCTGGAATCTGAGGGTGCAAAACAATCTAAATATTGATAAAATCATCTTTAAAGCTGTCCAAATTAAGTCATTAGCAATGCATGTTACCATTTAAGTTTTAAATATATTTATGGACATTTACAAAATATCTTCATGGAACATAATCTTTTCTTGCTACAAATGTACTCATGCTACGTACATATGACTGGTTTTGTGGTCAAGGGTCACATTTATTGAAATATAAAACAGTTTTTTTATATAGCTATATAATATTACAGCATTTAATGTATTTTTGATCAAATAAATGCAACCTTGAGCATAAGAGGCTTCTAAAAATATTTAAAAAAATGGTATTTGGTGCACATGTGCCAGTATTTCTAATCTGTTTTTGCAGGTAAGACATGGCCCATCTGTTAGATGTCTGTTGGAGTTCAGTCAGACCCTCGGTTTTCTTCACGGTAAAGATAGACAGCACCTTGGACGTGTGGGACATCTTGTTTAAACAGAACGACCCAACGCTCAGCCTTAAAGTTGGTGCTTAATGTCTATTTCTTGTACGGAAACCATCTCATAGTCCCATATCACAGTGTTGTGTATTTTAAGAAATAGTGACAATTTCACAATAAATGTGTGTGTGTTTTTTTTTTCTCACAGGTTTGTGATGAAGCCCTGTATAGCATCTGAGTGCAAGATAATGGGATGTGACCACAAAACCAGACACAAGGGAAAATATATATATATATTTTTTATTGAGATTTATACATCATCTGAAAGCTGAATAAATAACCTTTCTTTTGATGTATAGTTTATAGTTTATACAGTAGGACAACATTTGGCTGAAATACAACAATGAAAAAAGTAAATAAAAAATGCAAAGAAATAAAAGCAAAATATTGAGAAAATCGCCTGCAAAGTTGTCCAAACTAAGTCCTTAGCAACACATCTAATCAAAATTAAGCTTTTATATATATATATGAGGAAATTGACAAAATATCTTAATGGAGCATGATCTTTACTTAATGTTCTAATGATTTTTGGCATAAAAGAAAAATTGATCACCTTGCCCATACAGTGTATTGTTGGTTATTTCTACAAATATACCTGTGCTACTTATGGTTTTGTGGTCCAGGGTCACATATGCTGATATCTAATAGGGGTGGGAATCACCAGAGGCCTCACGATACGATATTATCATGATACTTGTGTCATAATACAATATCATTGCCATTTTAAATATATTGCAATATTCTGCGACATAATGCAATTTATCACCTTTTTCAAACTTCAAATCTAATATGCACAATAAATATTTCTAATTATTATCAACATTGTAAACAGTTGAGTTTGCATCACATTTTTGTTGAAGCCGTGATACTTTTCCTTTAAGATTCTTTGATTCTAAATGCCTTTACTTTCGATCAGTTTAATAAAAACAAACATCTGGCTAATCTTAACATTTTGTACATTGAATACAAAGTAATTTACACAATAAAAAGACACAATATTGTATATGACGTCTAAAATCTTTAATCAAGTTTTTTTTTTTTAAGAACAACCTGTCACATTAAATTGCCCCCTTTGTTGAGCTTAAACAAATTACACACCATGTTTGGACTGTTGCTCCAACAAGATAAGGGTCCCGGGCTCTATATATAACCCCGACAGCTGGGGTGAAAAAGCTCTATTGTGAAAAAAATCAATAAAGTCTATTTCGCCAGTACCCAGAATGCTTTGTGCTCCACTGTGATCGGTGAGGATGCATTTGAGCTTACGTGAGCATCAGAAGTGTATCGCTGTAGGCTTTTCTTCTCAAAGGCTCATGTGATTAATGGTTTTGGCCTTTTCAAGGACCGAAGTTATTTGGAAATAAAGAGGGGGTTTATAATTAGGTTTGTTTTATGTGTCTCACATGATTTCTAGGCAGCTAATTGGATAAAAAAAGTAATTTGGTTTGTCTAATAGTTTTTGATCTGTCTTTTGTGTGTGTGTGTGTGTGTGTGTGTGTGTGTGTGTGTGTGTGTGTGAGAGTGAAAGGTGTGTGTCAAGAGAAAGATTTCCAGAAGGAGCACAAAAACTAATGGTATATTGTCCTTTAAAAGAAGAAAACTCCATAAAGCTGCCTTGAAAAAATGTGTATTATGAAAAGTGCTATATAAATAAACTTAACTTGGCCTTTTCAGGAATGTGCACTAAGAAAGTAAACTGGTGATTTCATGTTGACTTTAAGGACAAAATGCAGCTATATACTTATTGTTTGAGTTATGTCATGTCTAATTAAATAAAACATATTAAGCATTTTTATTTGATTAATGTGAGATTATTGCAATTAATCTAGTAGTTGTCAGTCTTTCGTTAATTTTTCGTATTCTCAAAATAGCATCAGATGATGTTGTCTGAAATGGAATTGTGAAACTGGTAGTGACTATTGGTAATAAAATCTAATGAACAGTTTAGTCCGTTGTAAATATTCATTATTGTTTGATTATATTTGTCATTCAGTCCTTCTACATGTGTCTTAAGATTTTAAAATACTGGTATTGTGTAAATAGGTCAATAACATGACAATAAAATCAAGTTTAAAAAAAAAAAATGCAGAAAATGAGCAGACCTCTTATTTTATTATCAATACCTTTTTTCAGTAAATACAATATGTATTTGTTTGTTTGTAATTTGAGGGGCATGCGAACATAATGGGTTTCCATTGAGACAAAGGCTAAAATAAAATAAAGAATAATAATAATAAAAAAAAACTCAAATAAGTAACACATTTAAGGTATATGAATTGGAGGAAGAAATCTGCAGTACAGTTGCTGACCAGCAGGTTTCGCTGCTGCCTCTGAATTTCTGTCCACCTGAGTGAAGGAGCATCAGCGGCGGTGAGTGACGCGTCTCGTGACTGCTCATCTCTAAGGACATCACAAACACAACACACTCACGCACGGTTTACTGTGGGTGGAGAAACACACACCCTCAGAACATGGACCTGACGGACTTCACTGGCGTTGAAGAAACGCTCGCGACCCACGTTTGACCGTTCAGCGTGTTTTAAAATCTAGAGAGAGAGAAGCGCAGGTGGATTGTTGCGTGAATCATGACCGCGCGGCGTCTGCTGTGCTCTCTTCACGCGACGCGCGTGTTTTAGCTGACGAATAGCCGTGAAAACGTCCCGCAAACCATTACGATGAAGGACACTGGGGAATCAAAGGATCATCAGCTGACAGTACGTGAAGTCCAGTAACTTATTATTTACCTGCACTTGACTTTGTAGACTGTCTTCAGCCAAACATGTGTATACTGTATATATCTATGTAGAAACCTTATATATACTGTATATCTATGTAGATTAAAGACTGTGTAGCTATACATACTTTTTCGTGTGTATCATTAAATGTATATCTTATATTCTAACAACATCTTGTAGTTGTAGATTTTGTTTCAACCAATAATAATAATAATAATAATAATAATAATGTATGTATAATGTTAGATATAGTGGCCTATATATACATTTATGCTTTCTGATGCGCTTGTAGAGTTACAGTATATATTTACAATGTGTGCATATACACAGTATGTGTATTATGAGATATAGTTAGCTCATGTTTTATCTGCATGTCTTGTATCTTTACAGTTTTTTTAAAGACTGTATGCAATCAATAACTTTGCATAACTCTTTTTATGTGTGTGTGGGTAGTTCACACGTTATTTGGTGGACATTCTAAACTTCATCTTAACTTTATTATAAGCTGTATTTTTATCTTTCTGTTTATAATTATGAATGCAGTTCCTATGAGCTTATATTGAGAGACTGAAGTGTTTATATTTTTTAAAACGAATTTCTTACATTGCAGAACAATTTAAAATGATCCAAAATACATTAATACATTATATATGATCAGTTATATAACCCATGAAATCTAAATATGGACATCAATAAATATGTGTATATATATAATTAACAATAAATAAATATGCATCAACTATACATGTGTGCATACCGTATAGAAATGTCAGAGTTTCGACTGTTTAGCTAATAACTTTATATGGAAATATGTGATAGAAATACACAAGTTAATGCAAAAAAGTGGATTTGATTTACTTCTATAGTCACATTTCATTCACTGACATCGTGTATACTTAAAACCCCTGGACAGATTTCAGTCTGACAGTCTAAACATGTTATATTTAGATTCTCTGGGAGCTTAATACCTGTTTTCTAGTGATCTTTTGCCCTCCTCTCAATAATTCACAGCAGCAGTTTAAGTTCCTTTTCTCTTCTTCCACTGTAATACATCACTACTGTGCTTTAGCTAATGTAAATGTGAGTTAGTTACGTACCTTTTGTAAGCCAGTTTGATGATGATAATAAAAAATTGCTCTGTAAATCTGTGGCCCATATTTAGGTGGAGACATTTGCAGTGACTTTATCTGGGTGTTGGCTGTGAGCAACATAACAGAACTGGTCTTTCAGCTTCCTGTTAACATTAAATGATGGCATTTGTTGCTCTACAAGAAATAACAGCCTCCAGCTATAATATTCATACTGCATAATTAAATACTTAGATTGTAGACCGTAGATAGAATGTCCTTGAAATACAAATTACTGCAAGTATTTGTACCATTTGGTATATTATTATTCGATTCAGTGGAATGCATGCTTTTTAAAAAATAGTTTAGGGTTCAAATACTTTTTGAAACCAGTGCATTACCTTTACTGTTTTGCAGGTGGCCCTGCGGATTCGGCCATTAAGTGATGCTGAACTGGAGGAAGGAGCCACTATTATAGCCCACAAAGTGGATGACCAGGTCAGACCAAACAGATGTGTCAGTCTGTGTGTGTGTGTGTGTGTGTGTGTGTGTGTGTGTGTGTGTGTGTGTGCGTGGCACAGAGCCAGCACTACATGTTACTATTTCTACTCAATGAAGAATATATTTGAATAACTGCCTCAAAAAGACGACTGCGCGCTCTCATTGTTCCTTGCTCTGTACTTGTGTAATTTGTATTGACTACTTTTTGTGTACTCTTGTGTAGGCTCTCTGTTGTTTTCAGTCTAGGCACTAAGCAGGTGACCCAGGCCTTTACAATCAGCCAGGTTCTGAATAAAGCATTACTTTTAATTACTTTGAGTCCAGCGCTCATGCTATTTAGAGAAAAATGCTTAAACTAGTAACAGGCATGCATGTTTTTTTAGGTCAAGCGGTCTCTTCCAGTACAAGTGGGTGGTTACTGGACAGAGTGAGATGCAAAGGGGTCCAGATTTTATTACTCAAAAGACTGATACTCTGATACTATGGAAGCCTGTAAAATAAGTTTTAAAAGATAGTTGTGACTTTTCTGAGTTTTTCACAGTTCAGAACCCCCCCCCCCCCCCCATAATTCATAATTGCAAAATATCAACTCAGAATTGTAATTCTGAGGGGAAAAAAGTTGACTTGCAAAAAATAAGCTCCCAGTTCTGAGAAGAAAAGTTGGAATTGTGCAATATGGACTAACAATTGAGAGACAAAGTCAGAATTGTTGTCTTTTTACTCACTTTACTTTTTATTTTATTTAAAAAAAAAAATTGGAAGAAACTAAAAGTGAGAGATGTAAACTCAAATTTGCTTATATCTCACAATGAAAATAAAAAAAAATGTGCATGTCGCGAATATGATTCCATACAATACCATGCTGTCATTAATGCATATGTGGATTTAAAAATTCATAGTTTATGTTTAATATATGTATACGTACATAAAAAGGGATTAGGTAGTGGGGACCGTGTCCATTCATCTCCATTTTATGATTTTGACAGACTTGTTTTAAAATAGTTTGGAAAATTATATGACAACATTAACCACAAGTCTAGTTTAAGTGTCTCTAGAGCTCTCATTGGCTGTAATAATCAGGTGCTAACCAATCGCGGTGTTAGTGAATGAGGCGAGTGCAGTCAGATATTCTGTCTCAAGGGTCTGAGTCACAAAGACAATTAACCAATGCTGTGAGACCTCCGCACGGCATGACATCATTTAATTGACCTGCGTCTGCAACAGCAGGCAGTCATTTTAATTCACCCATTTCACTCTGAACTTGGATTGATTAATTGCTGTAATTATAACTGTATTTGCTGGAATATGTCAGACAGGGTGACATTCATTTGATTTACAATTATAGCAGAACAATACAAGAGTGCTACTTCGGAAATTCTAATTATAGAATGTGTTGCTAGCAAAACCAAGGTTTGATACATTTAAAATGAATAGCTGGACTGCATGAATATATGTCGCTTTGGTTAAAAGTATCTCGCAAAAGAATAAATGATAATACTTTTCACATTTATATTCATTTATGTATTTAAATTCAGTAGAATTTGGTTGTATGGTACTGTACTGGGATGGCTAAATTTTGAGATATAGATAAACATTTGACGTGACCTTATCTATTTATTTATTTAATATTTTGTGATGGAAACAGGCTTCCGTAATCATGTGATTATGGAATCAGATGCTAACTTGAAACAGTCTCCCTCTGTGGTTCCTGGTTTTCAGTTAGATCCAGTATAATGTTGTATGGCTAATGTTGACGGGTCAGCTGAGTTATAACTTTGGTCATAACAATGCAAACTGGTTTTACAAGCGCTGATGGGATTAGTAGCATTTACAGAATGGTTTTGACGCTGTATATTATGTTTGTGCAGTCATCCCCAGTAATAGAGAAAGAGAACAACACTGCCAGTACCAACATATAATGAGGTTTTGTACATATAGAAAAAGATATAAACACAGGCTCTAAAACAAGCACGCATGTTTGCTGGTGAACAACAAGACCAGTTCATGCTGGTCTAAGCTAGAAAGTAATTATCTAGATTTGCTGACAAACCAAACTAAGCGCCTCTCTTATCTGTTTGTGTCTTATCAACACGCCATATGGCAGCGCCATCTACGAGTAGACTAAGACTTATTTTTTTATTAGTGGTGTCTGCTGTGTTTTTTTCCCCTGATGGCAGACACTCATGGAGGAGTAAACCTTAAGAGGATAAGCTCACCAACATGGGCTTTGGGTGGCTTAGACAGCAGCCACCTGCTCTTCTGTACTTCCAACCACCTGACGGATGTAGGATCATGCCAGGGTTGGGGCAGCATCAATGCCAGCTTGTCCTTCAAAGCTAAATCTGATGGGTTCATCATTTTCTTTTAAATTCTATAATAGCTATTACATGTGCATTGGCTTCTTTGGTTAAACAAACACAAGAACTTGCTCAAATGTCACCTGAATTTCTTGTGCAAAGCGTATGGTAAATATGTTTTATGACACCATGGACAAGTTGGTATTGATTAACCTTGCTACATTAGTATGTGGTAGTGTTCATTTTGTTAACATAAACTGAGAAAAATATTCTGACCTTTTTCAATACAAAGACAAGAAGACACTGACATTTTTTAAAGTGAGACAAGGCTGAAAAAAAAAAAAACACTCTGTATCCAAAATGTCTCTATATTTTCTACAACAATAAAACAAATACAAAAACTCCTTTAAATTCTTGTAAGTCCAACCACACTGATATGTTGTTTTCGAAACTAGGGTGACGTGGAGGAAACAAATTATTGAGTTAAGTTTTTTGTTTTTTTGTTTTTGTCTTTTTTTTTTTTTTGTGCACAGAAAGTATTCTTGTAGCTTCGTAATATATGATTGAACCCCTGATGTCACATGGATTATTTTACAGATCTCCCTGCTACGTTTCTGGACATTGATTGTGTTAAGGACCCTTGCTGTCTATGGGAGGGTCAGAGAGCTCTTACACTCCATCAAAAATATCTTAATTTGTGTTCCAAAGATGAACGATCTTAGAGGTTTGGAATGACATGAGAGTAATTAATGACATAATTTTTTATTTTTGGGCCTCTATCCCTTTAACCATTATACAGCATGACTAAAACATTATATTGGCTAAATATATTTGCTAAAAACGAAAAAGAACATTGACACAAGACAAAAAAAAAAAAAAACCCTCAGCTGATAAAATGACTAGTGTGTGCTTTAATTAATTTACCATGACAAACACACCCTGACCTCACGGTTCTCCTTAAGGTAAGGTGCTCGTGATGACGCACGTGTGCTACCAGACATACACTGCAAAGCGATTGGTTCTCTCATACATGCATAAGCACATGCTGAGGAGGCTGAACAGTGCTGTCACCTCTCCTTACCTGTGTGTCATTATACATTGATGATACATATCAATGAGGCAACTCGGCACATTGGCACAACACCAGACTTCAGCAACTTCTCTTCATTAGTGTTTCACACAGGCAATGCTTTTATTAAAAGGTGGATGAATGTTAATGTTAATCAAAGCATCCCTCCACTAAACCTCAGAATACAGATAAACATTCACGACGGCCCGTGACAAGAGCCATAACGCCCTAATAATCGCATAAGCTCATTATAGAGCATAAGCGATTAAAGCTTCTTCCCTTTTTTTTTCTTTCTACTGCTTGTTATTGTTAAGACAGTTCTGTTTTTGTGTGGTTAAAGTGGAGTGTCATCTATGATTAAATCCCCTCACTTGAGCTGTATTTGTGGTCTTTTTTGGATGGAATAGAAGTTATAATGTAAAATTGTAGTTACTTCCTCTTGACGTTTTGTAATGGATTAATTGCAAATTAATTGTTTAAATCCGTCTGAATTGAATGGACATAAACATTAAATCCATATATTCTCTTTCTGCAACCATTATTAGATGATTGAAAAATTGTCATGATTAGATTAAAGTAAACTACTCTATACTAATAGCACACTAATAATAGTAGTAAAAATAGTGATAGTAATAGTAGTATTAGTACCTTTTACATTTTTCATATCGGTTTTTGTAATAATTTACTTGGTAAGATTGTTAAAGAGATTATTACTTTTATTCCTCAGAGTACAATAATTTAATCAAAACTGACAGTAACGGCATTTATAATGTAATATTTACAAATGCATATATAGGGCTGGAAGAAAATCTCGATTTTAATCGATTCTCATTTTTACGAAACATTATCGATTCTTAAATCCCAAGAATTGATTATTCTATCCTGTTTTCAATTACTGCAACTAATTAATCGCAATAAGCATTGTGCTTTGGTACTTTTAATATGAAACAAAGTCTCAGATTTCAAATTCTGTCCATTGTATTGCAGCATTTAAACAATAAATGCCATTTTTTGCCGCTGTTTACTGTGGAGTGACAGATCGCTGTAGCGCCTCAGTTCAGCAGATCATCACTGTGGCCATAAATACACATGCCGTATGCTCTTAAATACGTATTAGCAGTGAAAGAGATTTGGATGTGGATGAGATGTCTTTTGTCAGTTTTTTTTGGCCAACTGTTTGTATTATTTTGTGAAACATCCTTGGGCTCTTGACTGTCTGGTGTATTTTATTATTTTGTAAAGCGTCCTTGGGTTCCTGAAAGGCGCTATAAAAATAAAAACATATTATTATTTATTATTTGATGTGTCTGCTCACTAGCGTGTCTTTTTTCCCCCTCTCGCCCATAAACAGTGGGTTGTGCACTGTTGCCATGAGAACAAGGTCAGGGCCATTGTTTGGTTGTTTCTATTCTTGCCCCCTTTATGAAACAACATAAGTGCTGATGAACTCAAAGGATGCAAGGTCCGCTTAAGGATGCATGCTTACAAAAAATCTAGTTACATTAATCAGAATTCACTTTGGATTATTATTTTAAAAAGTTCATGCAATTATCCTTTGTCTTTAAAAATTTTTATTCATGGTACAGTGTTTACCCATGATGCATCTCTTTTAGGTTAGCACAGGTGGTTTGGACACCGCTCCTTCTACAAAGAAAGGCAAGATGTGTAAGGAAGAATAGACCTCATAGTTTCCCTTTAAAGACCTTGGCGGGTAAACAAAGCCGAGCTCGGGTCGTACCTGATAACGTGGCAAATTCCCTCCATTGTGCACCACAAAGCCACCGCTTTGGCCTTCTGTATTCAGTTTCTGCCATCTTTCTGCTCCTTGTGTCTCTCTGAGGACATTGAAATTGCTCTCACCTCGAGTCCAATAACTGAGAGAGCAAATTAGCAGAACGAGACTCCCGCATGGCGTCACTCTTGCCACCCCATGGCTCCGCACGGATCAAAGATATTCATCTTTGGTATAATTATGATTATGGGCTTTCAAAGCTCTCGCCGCTCCCTGGGTCCTTTCTCTTTCACTTGATGGCCCGGCTGTTGTATTCGAGGCTTATTTTGGAGGGAGCTAATGCGTTTAGGGCCCGTGAGGGTTTAGGGAAAAGTAGTGTTTGGTGCCTTTTACAGGCATTCTGTTTGATTAGGCTCAGAGTTGGGCCAAGAAATAGTTCCCCTAACAAAACCAGCCTTCAGCAGATAAGATTTAGATGCAGCGCTGCTGGGGAAAATGCCAGCGCTTAGACTCGGCTCTTTTACAGGTTGACTCTCTGCATTTGTGTTTTATGGTGTACGCACCCTGGCCTGCTCTGTAAATGTCCATCACTGGAATACAGTGCCATTGGCCACATACAGGGGGCCATTACGGCCCATATAGTAGTTTTCACTCGCAGGTTTTTATTAAGACTTTAGAGGTTTTTATTATTATCTTTATACATTACAGAGTCTTTTTTCTTCATTTAAACAATAAGAATGACACGTTGATTTAAAATGTTTTATAAGTCAAATAGACAAGTTAATTATCCATGAAATTGCTTTTCAGACCAAACTAATTGATGAAATCTTTTGACAAACAGTTTCTTGCAGCATAATCTAGATTTGCTAATTGCTAATGCTACTCAGAGGAGGGTGGCATTAAGGGGAGGGACGTCCTCATTCTAGCAAATATTTGATTGGATTAAAATGTTGTGAGTTCAAGTTGAGTCGTCAGTATTGTGATTTGTAATGGAAAATAGCTATACATGTTATCAACTTGTAAGAGTAGCATACAGTATGGCCTCATCGCTAATAAACATTCAGTTAAAGCTAGAAACCCCAGTTTTTAATTAATGTGGTCGGGTCATAAAAGGAATAATTTAAAGGTTTAAAATCTGTAAAAAAAAAAAATAATAATAATAAATTGGTGGAATCAAATTTGGTAGAATTTTTATAGTGTTTTAAGAAACTCTTATATCTTGCTTTCAGGTGAACTGTAAAAACCATGATCCAAATTAGCCAAGTTGTTGGCCTATTAGTGTTGAAACTGATGTGTGTTAAAAAAATATGTTTAGTTGTTTACGGTGATACCAGTGTTTACAATGCGAGCTGAGAAGTTAAATGGATGTGTAAAGCCTCACTAATAGACTGTCTGACCTTAAAAAAGCTCTTCCTGGCGACATGTGGGCTTTCTTTAAGTGGTTTAGCAAATGCTTCTTTACTGTTGTATCCAGACCCATCCTATTCTGAACTCACCGTCTGCTCTTCCTCTCTCTTTTACCTTTCCTCGCCTCTTAATCGGGTGAGGTGGGCTCTGTTGATAAGTCTTTTGCTTGAAGAGGATTGCATTGTGCTGAAGGGTTCTCTAGCATCATGTGAAACCTTCTGACTGCAGTCTTGATTACTTCTATGCCTGAGCATTAATGTAGAGCTCACTGATTCATACTGATGTATGGAGATGGTGTTTAACATGAGGCTTTAGGCTAAAATACATTGAACACCAATCAGACAGATTAACTGGCAAATAAAAGTTTACATTACAACACAATCGTGTACCATACAGAACTGATTTAAGGGTGCCTATTAAATTAGATTACAGAGTTTATTTTGAAATTTGGTAGACTTAGAACTGTGATCTTAGATCTGAGATGTAGACTGTTGCCTTGATAAATCCTTTTTTTTTTTTAATTGGAGTTTGAAGTTTTGTAGGCTTAAAAGACTGAACTGATTATTTAATTTTCAGTTAATTATATAATACATACATTTTGGTATTGTAAGAACTGTTGAATTGCAGTTCAGTAAAATCCCTCTTTCTGTTTTTCTAATTCAAATTCACTTACAAACTCTTACTATAATCTTTCAAGATAGAAAAAGAATTGGAAGGTATTATGTGTTTCATCAGTGAATGACAAAAATGTGTTTTGTGCATCCTGTTCTCATCATAAATGTTCTATTCCGCTGGCCTGTGTCCAGTTCTCCTGCTTTAGGGCAGCCAGTGAAATGTAGCTGGATCTGTCTTATCCCTTGTGGCACTCAATACCTGTTACACAAGCTGTGGTCTGGCAAAGCTTCAACTTCAACCCTACCTGAGCTCTCATTCCCTGCACGGCCAATATCAGACATAGAGACTGTGAGCCGACCAGATACATCCAGTTAGTTTTGTTAGAAGAATGACAATCAAAACAAAAAGGAAATCAAATAATAAGAAAATTAGCGAGGGAAAATGAGTTGTTGGTCTTGTAATACACTAGAGATCCTAAAATCTCAGGCCCAAGACAGTGGCACCACATTAACATGGCCTCCCCAATGAGTCTAACACAACTTTATTATCAACCGTTTTTAATCAGTGACCCATGTGTATCAGTTAGTTAGACTGGACTCAGTCCCACTGCACCTTACTGCTGTCCTGCATACTCATTCATAATGAGGCTCATGTTTGTCTTGCGCTTTTGCACTTGTTAACCATAATGAGCGTGAGGCAGATTGCTTGTTTTTTCCTCATCATTTGCGTCCCATAGGGAAGAAACATGTTGTTTCTCCTGCTGATGAATGCTAGGTTGGCCTCGGTGCATGTGAGTAATAGTCAAGGTCGGATAAACGGGTTTGAGGAGGAGGTTATACTTTGGTGTCCTTTTGTATGTGAAAGATACAGTAATACTCAGCAGTGAGACATTGCTGTTAGAAGAGTTGCTGTCAGCGTCATGTAAATTTTTGTATTATTCTTGATAATTTTCTCACAAGAACAGTCATGCAAGGTCATACTGACCCAAGCAGACAGGACAAAACACTGGTGATGGAGCCATTTTGTACCTGCTCAGCCAAGTACAATAACTCATCACCTTCCAGATTATACATGATCGGAGTCCAGAGAAACCGCAGCTGGACCCTTTCAGCTCAGCGTGAAGCCCCACTGAAGGTTTCTTTTTGTTTTGAGTTCAAACAACTATGGAGTGCGTTTCTTTTCTTTGTGAAATATAATCTGCAAGTAGTTTTCCGCTTGCTAATGGATTGCCAATGGATTATTTGGTGGTAATTATTTTTGATAATGATAACACTACTTAATATATTTTGAAATTGAATTTATCAAATAACTATGTATAAAATAACTATGCACACAAAAACAATGCAATTTACTCAATTGTTGATGTTTTAACCTCCAGTTTATGAAAATATTCTTTATCAACTATATATATATTTTTTTCTTAATTAGTTTTACAACTTTGGTTTCTAATCTAACATTTACATGAATTCATGCTGCAAACACTTATTTATTTTTCCTTTACCAGTTCTTGCTTTCACTGGGAATCTAGTGCTCACTCTTATGCCTTTCTGCATCGTATTTACAAGTTTCTTAGTAATTAGTGTGGTGTTGTAGTACTTATTTTTTTATTTTATTTTGTAATTTTATCCAATGGATGACTGACTCAAAAGCTTGAATTCCTTAACTGCCAGTTGTACAGTGTTATGTGGAAATGTTGTCCCTTTGGTGTTAGTACAGCCTGCGCTCGCTGTTGTTTTTCTCTTTTACTGCACTCTGTACAAAAGTTTGTTGACAATACACTTAAGCTGTCTAGACCTCAGGGTGCAAATCTCTGTGATGTGGTCTCAGCCATCGGTCATGTCCTACTTTGTTGTGCAATGCTGACCTCCATGTCTTGACCTGAGAGTGGCCTTTGACCTCATTGTGCACTGGGTGGATGCCGATCGTCCCAGCTGTGAAGCTGTATAAATGCCAAGGTAATCTCAGGAAAATAAGATGCAGTGGTACTGGACGCCATTTTGTACTTGCGTGTCCGGTTGTGTTGAACCTTTTATTATTGTATTAACTTTAAAGCCCATCAATGAGAATGGAGGTCAGCTTGAGACTCTAAATATATTGGTCTGTTTTTCCTCTGGTTCCAACAAGGATTTATTGTTTGTCAGAGGCCATTAATTTTATGAAGTTTTTACCTCCAGTTTAATCTCTGCTTGAATTGAATCGGTGACTCCCCTGCTCATTCCCAGGCATGTCAGGGCCTGTTTATTCGGTGATGTTTTTTCCGCCTTGACCTGATGCATTGGTGTGTGACTTAAATGTTGACACACAAGTAGAGCAAGAACTTCTTAATTGCATGATCTTGATTTTTGAGTCAATGCCAATGGTACGGAGATTAGAAGAGTGTTATGGACTCCATCTTTATAGTGTTTTGACCAAGTTGCCAGGAAACAGTACTTAGGCCAAGGACAATGTTAATGCAGCCACACGGCCAAAGCCAAGACTAACATAAAACCCAGACTCCATTTCAGTTCCTTTGCATTTTGACAAATAGTCCAATATTACAAAATTGGCTTGTGTTTTACTGGAACAGCCACAGCTATTGTCTATTGGCGAGCTTAAGACACAATCAAAATATCATTGTAATTTTATATACTGAATCTTATTTTGAAGTACATATTTTAGGTATGCAAGATTAAATCTAGGTATGTAGTATTAATACCAACTCATGCTTTCTGAAAAATGTGTATGTTGCACATAGCTTCTTGCATTTTCCATTACTCTTTAAAAGTGCATTGTCCAATGAGTGGCAATAAAAGTGTGTTCAGATTTGTCCACAACAGAAGTTATTTTTGTGTTGGTATTAGAAATGAAATGTCTGTTAAGTGGCACTGAAAGGTTAATGCTCCGTCGCGTTTGACAAATGATAGATTTATCAGAAGCAAGCATGAGATAACATTTTTTGTGAAGCAACCTTGCCATTATATCTTGCTTCTCAAGTATTTGAGTTATTTTACAGTAGCATGTGGTTTATGTGATTTGTGAAAGTACAATTCAAGTGCATTGTTGTACCGGGTGAGCTATCGAGCAAGCTTACTACATCAGAAAAGCAATACTTACGGAGCTGATTATGTGATGCTAACATCAAAATGTATTAGTTTACAAATGATGCACTATTTTACATTTATATTTGAGGTCATAACATGGTATTATGCAAGAAACCATACAAAAGTCATTATTTGATATTTTACCCCAGTAATTATAATAATTAAGAACAAAAGCTGTATGTTGTTTTCTGCCACTTATGTTCATGTAAGTTGGAAATGACTGAATTTTTATTGTTTATCCAATAAACGAGTGTTGTTAAACCAAATTCAATTTAACAAAAAAAAAAAGGTGCCAGTATAACACTTGAGCGGTCCAGCTTAGTGTTCTACCATTTGTATTCAACTTGTTGAATCCAAAAGTTCCAGTACAATATCCAGATATTAATCACTACTGGTTTCTTTTCTGTTCTTTCTTTCTTTTTTTCTTTTTTAAAAAGAAGTATTTGAACACTCACACAAAAGTAGCTTATTTGACCTATTTTTTTTCTTTTTTTTTTTCTTCATACTTTGTTGCATGGAAGCAAAGTATTTTTTACAGCCGTCTAGCTTAGCCTAGCACAGAGTGACCTACAGACGGATGATGTAAAAAAAGTAAAGAAACAATCATTGCCAAGTAGCTTGTATCAGGTTGGCAGCACTAGAACAGAGGAGGCACTCAAGGCCCTTGTAAGAAGAGACACCATTGTTGGGGTACCGTGTCGGAGAAGGAAAGAAGGGATGATGAAATGAAAGAGTGGAATGAAGGGGGTGGCTGGCCCATCAGATAGCTTTCACCTTCTCAAAGCACAGCTCTTGGCTTTGAAAGGGCCACTCGAAGGTCACAGCCTTTTCAAGACTTAGGGCTGCACGGTTTGTGTTTGGACCTATTGTTTGTCTCCGCCTTGTACGTCAGGCCTGCAGACGTCACGTATGCAGAGTGGACGGCTCTGTGAATCGCTTGTCCTATCTCCAGAGCACAGTGTGGAGCAGAAACCTCATGTTCAGACAGGTGTCATGGAAGCCTGCCTTGTTACACAGAGTTTCTTGATGAAGGTTAAAGAGATAACGATTGATTCTGCTTCTGAGGGACAACCAAAAGGATCACGTTTTTCAGGAAAGGTCAATCATATCTTGATTCATTACACTGCTAGCATTTTATACAAAAAAAACCTAAATAAATAAATTGTTAATTTGTCTTGTGGTGTAGTTTCTCACATCTCCAGAAAGTAGAGTTCCCTCCACCTTTGACTTAATGAGAACAGTGATGTGTCATGTTGAAGTGTGAAACTGATCTGCCTAATTTAATGTGGCATCACACCTGCAGCTGCTGTGACCAAACTCATTAAGGGTTATTACATGTGTGGAGGGCATTTTACATGTTTTTTGTGTGTGTTAATTGTGGTAGGTAAGTTTTTTTTTTTTTTTTCTTCAAACACACAAACAGAGAATTATTAAATATTGCCAGGTCGGTGTCATCTTTATTAGTACTGTAGTTGTCCAACTTGTGTACTGTATTCAAGAGTCTTCTGAAGTCTTATGATAGCTTAAGGAACAGATGTAATTTACACTACCATTCAAATGTTTGTGGTCAGTAAGATTTTTTTTTTTTTCCTAAAAGAAATAAATACTTTTATTGCACAAGAATGCATTACATTAATCAAAAGTGACCGCAAAATATATGTATAATGTTGTGAAACATGTCTAATTCAAATATATCCTGTTCTTTCTAATCATCAAATCATTCTATTTAAAAAAAATCATGCATCAAATTTTCCACAAAAATATCAAGCAGTACAATGGTTTTTAACTTGTATAATTATAAAAAATATTTTGTTTTTCTGATTAAGCAATAAATAATAGTATACAGGTTTGCAACAAGTCAGTGACAAAATAAAGGTAATTTCACATTTTTTTGTGATCTATTCATCTCAAGGTTTTAATAGAGATCGAATAGGACAAGACAGAAGATGCACCTTGAGCATCTTTGTGTTTAGTAATGATTAATGCATCTCTTTTGCTCTGCTCTTCCCTCCTTTCTGCTCTTCTTGCTATGATTAATGTTCTGTTTTTCTCTAACCCTTACTGTTGGAGCAGAATGGCCATCTGTCAATGATATATTACTTGCAATGTGTGTGTGACTGTGTTACAGGGAGTTACAACCCTTCCTGTGTGTGTGTGTGTGTGTGTGTGTCTTCCCCCAGTGAGGCCCCTCTACAGCTACAGCTGCCCCCTCTCATCACCATTCTCCATCAGGCTAATAGCAACAGGTGTCTGAGTCGGTCCACACCCGCTTCTCTGTAGCCATGTCAACTAGCATGTCACACGATAAAGAGAGGGGACATAGTATCTGGAAGAGATGCACACATAGATGTCAGCCTAAACACACCTGCATTCATGCATGCTTTATCATCAGCATGCACACTCATGCATCTCTATGGGTACATGAGCAAACAGTGACCTGCACATGATGGAGAAACACATAAAGACAAACATCTGTCCACTGATCTTCAGCACCTTAAAGCCAAACTCACTTGCCATATGTGACTCAAGGTCATTTTTCACCAATTTTTGTCTGCACTTTGCCCATAGTGGCCCACAAGCTATTCAAAATATTAACTTGTATGCAGTCAGCATGACAGCTAACTTGTATGCAGTCAGCATGACAGCTAAGTATTTTCTTTTTATTGTAATTATTATTTTAATATTTATTTTTAATTGTTTTTTAATTAATTATTTTAACAATATAACATTTACTTTAAGCATTTTTAAACATATTTACTAAAAAAGTAATCAGAAGATTAGTTGTTCTTAGTTTTGTTTTTAATTTAAATATCAATACATTTTAATATTTAATTTTATTATTTAATATGTATAAATACATTATAATAATTTACTTAAAATAATCTACATTTTCTAGAGTGTTATATACAGTATATTCAAACAGTTCAATAGGTCAAGATGTCTAGATTAAAAAGATAATAATTATAAAAAGAAAAGAATTAAGAAAAAAATCCTATGTCCCAAATAAATGTAATATAATTAATGCAATTAAATTGATTTTATGCAGGTCTACTTTCACAGTCACTTCCACATCATAGGAATAATGTTTTAATTTCTGGTGTGCATGTTTCAGAAGTGCCAGGCTGACAGTTTCATATCCCTTGAGCTGCTCGAGTCGGGCTGACTTCAGTGGTTTGCCGCTATGGGTTTATTTCCCAGGATAGCATTTGTTTCCTCATCACTGGCTTCATATAACCGCTCAGTAGCTCATCTTTCTCTTTCATTTTCTCGGTCTTGTGTTTCTCTCTCTTCCTGTGTTTACCTGTTGGATAGAATAAAGTGTTGTTCATTAAGAGGCTCGCCCTTTTCTCTCTAGGGTTTTTCGATACATTTCGAGCTGTGTGGTTGTGCATGTGTTCAGACGTTCAGATCTGCACCAAAACACTGTTCTGCATTTATTTGTATTGATTTCTGTATTATTTTTTTGTTTTTATTTATTTTCATTTCTGTCTTTCCTGAATATTTAATTTGATAATTTTTTCCATTTAGTTTTTCCCTGTTTCCCTATTTTTTTTTTCTTTATTTGGTCTATTTTTATTACCTTTAAAAAGTTCAAATTAAATTATAATGAAGTTTTTTTTGTCAAACGCCTTTTTTTTTTGTTGATATAAGCCTCACACATAAACCTCTTCTAGTGTCGTGAGGTAAATCTGACTGAATCTGATCTCAGCATCACAATAGTTCAGCAATCCTTCCTGCAAGAGCTGACACAATCACCCCACGTCCTTTCTGATACATCAGGACCACTGCTGTGTTTTATATGCTGGATAGATCCCAATATTCACCTCCCTTTGCTGCTAATCTTCACCTTGCGGTTAATTGGTAACTCCATCCGCCTGGATGACTTGGACTGTCGCACCCAATGACTGTGCCATTCTTTGTGTTCTTATTTAAATAACACCATATTGCTAATTGATTTCTTGTCGGTGCATTAGCAGGCTGTTGCACAGACCCTGGCTGATCTTTGATGCCATTTAATATTTCAAGACGACGCTCCGCTTTTAATTTTAGCACCCTTTATTTATGCTTGGCTCATTTTGTTTTTGTGCACTGACTCATATGTTGCAGATAGCATGTGTGTTAGCATGGTTACATTGGCCACAAATTGGGGTATCATTTGATTGCCATTTCATAAAGTATTGTGTAGTGTAATGATGCCTAAAGGCTCTGTGAGTTCTCATGTCACCTTTATGAACATATGAATTAGTCAGTGGACTAGTGGAGCAGTTAGCGTCTGGCCAGGTGAATGCCCTCCGTCCTTTATGCAGTTGGAAACCAAAGATGGCTTTCCCGAATAACCTGCAACCCTTTAATAGGGCCTTTTTTGCTTTCACCTGAGAGGGGAGACCTCAGAAACAGCTGGTTTCAGATGGTTGACCAGTGATTCTCATTGGTCGCAGACAGGCTTGTGTTATTGCCAACACTTGCCAGCATTGCTGTGTTAAGAACACATTATTTAAGGTGAAATCTTAAAAAATTGTGTTGCCCAGAGGTTGCTTTTTAATTATTTAGGAGATGTAGCTAAGTTATAAATTATTTTAGATGTTTTAGACATAAAATTGGACAACAAAGCATATAAAGGCTCAAAATCTAAAATATAAACTTTTTTATAAATTAACTGTATGACTTTTTAATTGTATTAATTTGTATAACTTTATATGTAAAAAATATATCTTTTATTTTCTTTTTTCAAAACATTACAATATGTTAGTTTAAGACTATATATATATATATATCAATTACATTTCTGATTATTTCTAGTTATAAATTTGTGATTATTTCTAGTTAAAGTTTTTAACGAATAAAAAAAAGTTTAAAAATAGTTGATCTACTAGCAGAATAAGTTAATATACATTTATTAAAGGTGGCAGCACAGTCATGGTCAGACCATTCATGTTTCCGCTCTATTGGATCTTCTGTCCAACAGTGAACATTACAGGAGAACATACAGTAGGTGTACAGTATTGGTCTTTATCAAGAGCAGGGACCATTTCAGGTGAGTGGAAACTGATCAGTGATCCAGTACCGATTACAGTGCATCATTCTCTCATGCCACGTAAACTATCCTGGCACTGGTGTCTTAAGAACAGGCCAAACTGCCACTCTACAGCTGTCACTGTGTGAATGGTGAGATAACATAAACTCATGCACCATATGGCTTAGAGCACGAAAACTGCACTTACCGTAAACAAACCCCTCACAAACAACCACACATGTGCATGAGACAGATCTGACTCATGCTTCCCTAAGTGAGTGACTAAATTAATCAAGTGTCAGCTACTATACCATACATTTCCATGCTTCCAAAAAGACATTAAACAGGATTATTGTAAAATAGAATTTAAAAGAGTCGTCTATTTTTTTATTTGTTTTTAAATGTTATTTATTCCTGTCAAAGTAAAGCTGTCTTTTCAGCAGCCATTACTCTTAATAAAAGTGCTTGATAAATCCATGATGCATTTATTTCACGTCCTCTTGATAAATTGAAAAAGAGCAAAAGAAGATAATTTATAACTTTTATAACTTTATAAATGTATTTACCATCATTTTCAATCAATTGAATCCATCCTTGTTGAATAAAAGTATTAATTTCATTCAAAAAGGTTTACTGACTCTCTCTATCTCCGTGTTTGTATTTGCAATAAGCATAACATAATATATCAATGTAAAACAGTGCATTAACATTTTGTCCATTCTTTTGCATGTCCTTTGTCCTTTTTCACCTGGTCTCCACCTTTCTATCATTCTTTTCCTCACCCATTCTTTCTCTTCCTCTGTTTGCAAAGAACGTCTATACGTTTGTATTGTGTGGCGTTATAATTGGCCTCTTTTAAAAGTCAGATCTCCTCTGCTGCATATCAATTGAGTGGCTTCAAAGAGAAAGCCGGGGTTTTGGGTTTGAATGGGTCATCAAACGATTTGAGCCCTGACTAACTCGAACATTGGCTCTGAATCCTGAGGCCCTTCAGAACGAGTGGTGCTCTTGAAACAACCAGATTCAACATCGTGGGCAAATTTGGAGCCGTCAGAGTCTCCTATGGGCTTCTAAAATGACTTCCATTAGGAACGTTTTTCAAAATGTAGATGTAAAAATAGAAACTAATTAGGCGTGATGTCTTCCATCATGACGCACTCACCTTTTGCTTTTAAACCACACTAGCCACATCTTTCATGTGGATCCATTATGATATTTCTATTTAGAGGTGCTGTTATCACACTCTGTGTCACCGTAACCGAAATAAATGGCCTTTGTAGTTCCTGTTAGCTGATAGCTAGCTGTGATTACCAGTAAAGAGTGTTATCAGGATAGGTTGTGAATACAATATTAGAAAGGTTTTTATATACACTCTGAGAATGAATGCAGTGCATATCAAAACTATAATTAGATGTAACAAGGTGTACTCCGATTCATGTTTTTCTTTCCCTCTTTTTCAGATGGTGGTGCTGATGGACCCCATGGAGGATCCAGATGATATTCTTCGAGCTCATCGATCCAGAGAGAAGACGTATATGTTTGATGTGGCCTTCGATTACTCCGCCACGCAGGCAAGCCCATTCTGTGTTTGTGCCTGTGAAGCAAACTTTATACAAAAGTTAACATGCTTTTCAAAGAGATCGCATTTATGCAGTTATTTGTGTTCATGTATGTGCACTTGAGTTTACTGTGTGGTTGAATGAAAGATGAAGGTATACACAAAAGGCTGCAATTAAATGTGTTTGTGTGTGCTTTCCTTTAGGACGAGGTGTACAGATCCACCACTAAAGGCTTGATTGAAGGTCTCATATCTGGGTACAATGCCACTGTTTTTGCCTATGGACCCACAGGTTAGTACACACATCATTCATACCAAGGGCTGGGCAATATATTGATTTCTCTCTCTCTCTCTCTCTCTCTCTCTCTCATTAATTGGTTCAAACATATTTGTGTACTCAACAAAAATATGTTAAGGGAAGTTTACTAGATAGATAGATAGATAGATAGATAGATAGATAGATAGATAGATAGATAGATAGATAGATAGATAGATAGATAGATAGATAGATAGATGGATGGATGGATAGAAGAGGTCACATGTACTGATTTCACAAAAAAATACAAACATACAGTATATGCTTACATGCATAAAAAATAAATGAATAAATACATAATGCCCACAATGCTCAAAATATAAGTTAAATATTTAATATATTAACCTAGCTGACCAAATTACAGCTGTCAAGAACACATGATCTGGTAATAATAATAAAAAAATAAAGAAAATACCTTACTTAAAGACCTGCTTTTATTCTGCTTTGAATTGATTAAAAGGTCATTCCTGGAAAGCAGATGTCTGTGTGGCTCCCGTGTGCTCTCGTGCTCTAATCTGTCCACAGAGTGACTCTTACTGACTGTTCCTGTCTGTGGCCGAGGCTATATAAAGCTTAGATCTGTGCTCAGCCTGACAGGGATAAAAGCCACCCGTAAACATTATGTATCACACACTCACTATGACTCACCTCACACCTGTGCCTTCTGTTTATGCCATGCTGATGAACATATGCTGATTATCTACAATCATTTCACATTTAAGAAAAGAGGCATTGATGTGCCTATTCTAATAAACAGATGTGTGTGTCTGCAGGTTGTGGGAAGACTTACACTATGCTGGGAACAGACAGAGAACCTGGTATCTACGTTCGCACGTTAAATGACCTATTCAAAGCCATCGAAGAAACCAGTGATGACATGCAGTACAGTGTCTCAATGTCCTACTTGGAGGTGAGAGCTTCATTTGGTTTCTAAATTGGATTTTAGCAGCCATTTGTTGTTGTTTTTTTTTTTCATTACATATTGTATCCGTATTGAGATTTGATATAGAACTGATATATAATACTGTCACCCTATTACCATGCTAAATGAATACACATAGTAGAGTCAGTTGCCCTCATTTAGTTTTTAACAATAAAAAAGGGTAACAGCTTAAGTGTTATGTGATAAGATAATCATCAGGCCTGTGCCAAGCGGCCAATAGCACGTCTGTTTATCAGCTCTGTTTGCCTGAGGGAGGGGTAATCTTGTCGGCTTAGTGACTATCTCAGCATCTTTGATTACGGTGATGTTGTATTGATACTAGAAAGCTTGTTTCCCCTCTTGAGTTGTGATGGAACAAAGTTTACTCAAAACAATCCCCTACTGTGTTAGCCTAGAAACAGACCAAGAAACATGTAACTGGCCAAGTAACACAGCATTGCATCTTAAAAGAAAAATGCCTAATATTACCCATTATATTATATGTGACCCTGGACAACAAAAGAAGTCTTAAGTTGCTGGGGTATATTTTTACCAATAGCCAAAAAAGCATTGTATTAATATAATAATAATAATAATAATAATAATAATAATAATAATAATAATAATAATAATAATAATAATTTAATTTAATTTAATTTGAATTTAAATAAGTTTACTCTAAAGTCTATTTGACATTCTGATCTCTAAATATGGCTTGGGTACCTCCTTCAGTGTACCGTATTTTTCGGACTATAAGTCGCACCTGAGTATAAGTCATATGAGTCCAAAAATACGTCATGATGAGGAAAAAAACATATAAGTCGCACTGGACTATAAGTCTCACTTATTTAGACCCAAGAACCAAGAGAAAACATTACCGTTTACAGCCGCGAGAGGGCGCTCATCTCTGGCAGCAAGAGCTCCAGTTTAGCCTTCAAACTCAATAGCTCTGTCCTGTTTTTGACAGCTGATGCGTGTGCATTTGAGATCACATGTTTGAGCTGACAGCAGCACCACTTCAGTTCTCTGGGTCTTTTTTCTCTTTCTGTCTCGTGTTCTTTTCTCGACATGTTGCATTGCCCATTTTGTCAGTCAAAGTCTGTTCAGCAGTATTTCTATAGTGACTGATGTTTGACAACGTGTTATTTCTCCTTTAAAATGGTGAAAGTGCTGCAGTACCTTACAGTGTCCTATAACCCAGTATGTAATTGAACCATACATTTTAATTATACAAGAATATGTTAATAATTGTTAATAATTCTAAATACTTTTTTATTAGTATTATTATATTCTTATCAGAAATATAATTTTTTGCGAGTTTTTTTTTTTTTTTGCCTGTGTGCACTCACTAACACACACACTTTGTATGCTTTAGCATCTTGATGTACACACATAAACACACAGATTTGTGTGACTTCTTTAGGTTAAAGGGGTGTTTGGGATCTGCAGACCTATGAGTAATCCACTCCGTCCACACACGGAAAGAGCGACCTCAGTGAAGAGCACAATGCTCTCCTGTCCTCTGCTTTTCTTACACCTTCACATTAAAACTCCTGTTTACATTGGGCCGTCCAAATGCTCAAGGCAACGCTTCCCTGGAGAGAAAGCGTTTTTATTCTGAGCTTCTGTGGTTTGGGTTCAGACCTCCCGGTTTATCCTGTCTCTATTTTCTCTTTCCTTCCATCTATATCTTTAACGGGTCTTCTACTCTTTCTCTGTCAATGGATTCTTTTCATACTGTCAGCGTCACCCTAAAATTATCACATTTCTACGGCAGATCACAGTGACCTCACTGACAGTGATGAAATATTACGTTTGGGACGACTTAAATTGAGAGTTTTGCGGTGACCACAGTTGGTGCTCAGGATGTGGCCTTGTTCTAAACCGGGTTGAATGAGGCTTATTGAAATACCCTAAAATATTCAATGCGACATTCATCTCTTCACTAGCATCCTGAAAATACTGTATAGGTGCTGTCATAATGCAAAGTTTACTTTCCTCAGAGAACATTGGACCACTCAGCAGCAATCCAGAATATAATATACAAGTTTCACTTTTTGAAATGGAATTAGTGAAATAAATCAACTTTTTGATGATATTCTAATTATATGACCAGCACCTGTATATGACAGTTTGTACCATATATTCTGGATTTTGATTGGTTGAAACAGGTGTTGATTTACTATATCTAATTAATTCAGAATTATTGCAATCAGTATTTTTTGGGCTTGAAAATTTGAATAGTTTTATGAGGTGAATACTTAATGTGTCACAGCTGCAGTGTGCACTAAATGTTCAATAATTCAGTGGTCTGTCGTCAGTAGTTCCTTTCATATTTCACAAATTACAGCATTGTCCATGTGCTCAGCTGGTAGAGCATGTTGCTAGTAATGGAAAGGTCACAGATTGCACGTTCTGATATTTCTGCACTGCAGGTCACCTCAGATAAAAGCGTCTGTCTGTCAGATGCATTGAATGTAAATGTCAAATGCATAAACGATGATTGTAATCTTGAAATCTGAGCATCTTAATTCTTGTGTTTCAGATCTATAATGAGATGATAAGAGACCTGCTGAATCCATCATCTGGGTTTCTGGACCTGAGAGAGGACTCAAAGGGAGAAATACAGGTCGCAGGAATCACAGAAGTCTCCACCATTAATGCACGAGAGGTCAGTTAGACACATCATTCAAGCACCATGTTACTTAAAATAATGTGTGTGAGAGAGAGAGAGTTATTAAAGTAAATAAATAATGCTACAGCAGTCATTGTTCATGTGCATTCTATGATACTTAATATAAACAATAGGGGTGTATATTTAAATAAGTATTTAATAGTGAAACCCTTATTCAACAAGGATGCACTTAATTGATCAAAAAGTGACAGTAAGGCAATTTTTTATGTCACATAATATTTCTATTTAAAAATAAATGCTTTTTTATGTATCAGTTTCCATATAAATATTAAGCAGCACAATTGTTCAACATTTATAATAAAAAGTTTGTATATATATATATATATATATATATATATATATATATATATATATATATATATATATAACCTCTGACTTATTATTGTACTGTGTAGCTGGATGTTGAGTTTTTCCTCTTGTTTTCGCTCTCTCTCACAGATCATGGAGTTGTTAATGAAAGGAAACAAGCAGAGAACTCAAGAGCCGACAGCAGCCAATCAGACGTCTTCTCGCTCTCACGCTGTGCTGCAGGTGGCCGTACGGCAACAGAGCCGATGTCGAGACATCCTGCAGGAAGTGCGATTCGCACGTCTCTTCATGATCGATCTGGCAGGGTCTGAACGGGCTTCACAGGTATGATGTGTGAAATATAAAAGTCCATCCATCTTTTAGTTTAACATAAAGGCACAGTGGGTAAGCTCAAACATATGCCTATAAAGATGGTAATCATTAATACAAGGCCATCAATCTTTCTTTTTACAATAAAGCTGGCACAGCTGGCCTCAGATATATTCAGAATCATATATCAGCCAGTGACGAGGGAACAATTCCAAGAGTGATTTAACTATAAGTGATAAAGTTGGAGGGAAATGAAGCCATGTAAATGAACATATTTGTTGATTGTGTCATCCGTTATGATGCAACACCTCCACAGGTCCAATCAGGGGATTTTGATGAAAGATAAGTGAATCATGTTTAATATTAAAGTGAAATTTCCACTTACTTCATGAGATGGGAAGATATGAGAGAACACATTTAGAGAGCGTGCAATGTATATGCCATGGAAACAGTTAAAAATGTTAACCACTCAGGCACCCTGTAGGATTAAACATGCATGTGACAGGCACAGATGCAGATCACGTTGTTTCTGGTTATGGGGTTTTGTTGCACAGAAACATGAGTGCTTGTTTGTTCTCCATTGATGAGGAAGACGAGCCTGTCGAGCATTTATTCAGAAAATGTCATATACAAGAGCGCCCCCTGCTGGAAGCTCTAGCAAACTTCTAACCTGCATGTAGACTGACAGTTTAAAAACTTGGTGCGATAAATACTGTTTCTGCTTTCAGACACAAAACAGGGGTCAAAGGTTAAAAGAGGGCGCTCATATCAACCGCTCTTTGCTTGCGCTGGGGAACTGCATCAATGCTTTGAGCGAAAAGAATGGTAACAAATATGTCAACTACAGAGACAGCAAGCTCACGCGATTGCTCAAGGTACAGCGGAGTGAATCTTCATGAACAGAGAGGCATATGGGATATTTTTCTTGATTTTTGTTCTCTTACTGGGTTAACTCGTGACTGCAGGATTCTCTTGGGGGAAACAGTCGGACGGTGATGATTGCCCATATAAGCCCTGCATCTCTGGCCTTCGAGGATTCACGGAACACCTTGACTTATGCCGACCGTGCCAAAAGCATCCGCACACGGGTTAGTTTAACACACGATAAAACAATTATTATCTTTCAAAAGTTTGGGTCAGAAAGTTTTTCATGTCTTTGTCGGTAAGATTATTGGATTATTTTTGTTACACACTTTTTTTATAATGCCGTTTCTCAATATAACTGTTTGGCGAAGAGATTTTTTTACTGTTTGCGATCCTATCACTCTTCCTATGCAGGTAAAGAGAAATCTGTTGAATGTGTCCTATCACATCGCCCAGTACACCAGCATCATCTCTGACCTGCGCAGCGAGATTCAGCGGCTGAAGAAAAAGATAGCAGACCAGGCCAGCAGAACGCTCAACCCGGACAGAACAGACATCCGCCATGTTCAAGGTAACATCCTGTCTGTAAGAAGTGAAGGGAGATTATTCTATTCTATTCTATTCTATTCTATTCTATTCTATTCTATTCTATTCTGTTCTGTTCTATTCTATTCTTTGTTCTATTCTGTTTTATTCCGTTCTGTTCTATTCTAATATGATGTTTAATGTTCGGTTTGATTATTTTATTATGTGGTATGTATGTACCATTGATATCATCTCGATTTTAATTTGAATTCTATTCTACTCTACTGTACTCTATTTAATTCGAATAGATAATGTTTCCTTGATTAGATTGTTATCTGTTATATAATATTATTTTCTAAATCATTCTGTTTTCTTTAAATCTTGTTGATTATTCTGTCTTTTTTTATTCCAATACTTATTTTTTATTTTCTTATTTTTTTTTCATTGATTCTACTCTATTGTGTTATTTTCTTTTTATAAGATAATGTTAACAAGATAATTCTGGTCTATTGTATCTATTATTATTTTCTAAATGATTCAGTTCTATTCTGGTCTTTCTGGTTCTTTTCTGTTTGATTAGAATATAAATGTAATTGATTTTGTTTTATTATATTACAAATGTTTACTATATATTTAAAATATATTATTTTGACTATATTTTGCCATTAGATTTAACATCTCTAAAAATCTGTTTTCAGTTCTATTTCTAATCTGTTCTATTCTCACTCAGAAGTGTGTCATAACATATCTTTTGTGTGTTTGCCTGTAGCGGAGGTGCAGGCTCACTCCTCTCAGCAGAGCCGGGCTGAGATGGACCAACTGCGGGAGCAGCTGATCGATGCATTTAGACAGCAGATGGACATCAGGAAGCGTCTTATGGAGCTGGACAACAGCAACATGGAAATCCAGATTGACACATCCAAACACCTGCTGACAATCACTGAGTGAGTCTTCATTCTGCACATAAACAACAACAAAAAAAGATTATAGCTACATACACACGTTGTCCTGAAGCTATTTGGACACTTTAGCCAGTAGACCATCATCCACAGTCTTGAACACGGTTGTTTTATCATTTCAGATTGAATACACTTCTTTTGTGAAATATTTTATTTTTATTCATCTAGCTGGGAGCAAGAACGCTTCAGGAGAAGAAAGAAGTGGCAGGGCGAGAGGAGAAAGGAGAGTTTTAATAAGGATGAAAGTGAAAAAGACTCGGACTCACCAGAATCTTTACCTGACAGCACAGAGACACAAGAAGTGGCCATCGCCAGAGAGAACCTGGTCACGCTCATGGCTGACCAGAAGAAAATACAGAAACAGAAGGTAATGTTGTTATTAGCCACTAGAGGGAGGGACAACACCTCAAAAACTCACAGTACTGCACTGAGTTTAACATTTATGTCTGATTCCTTTTAGTGAATCAGTTGGTTTAACCGGTTCATTTCAGTGAACTTTTTATAATAACTTGTTATTCATTTGGAACACTCTGCAAAGGCAATGCATACTACCTTTATACATTTGCTTTCTGTTTTTAGACTGAGACTCCTTATAAGCAAAGAGAATCTGTGCATGGTTTGCTATGTTAATAAAGTCACTCATCACAGCAGTTCTCTTTAGGCCGGATTGGAGCAGCGCCTGGCAGAGCTCAGAGAGAAAGCACGGCATCTCGAAGAGCTTCTCCCCTGCCGTGTGAGCTCAGAGGAGCAGAGGGAAGTGCTTTGCCTCCTCTGCAAGGTTCACGAGCTGGAGATCGAGAACGCAGAGATGCAATCCAGCGCACTGCTCAAGGACAACGTGATCCGACAGAAAAACGTGGTAGTGCAGCGTTTCGAACAGCACAGACACCTCTGCCATGAGATCATCCAGCAGCAGCGGCAGTTTATTGATGGTGAGTCATTCGCAGGAATAAGAAATGGCACCGAAATCTCAGCCACAGATGAATCAGGCCAAACTGTGGCAGTCACGTTTTCTAGAGTGATGCAATATGAGGGTTCAGTATAGTTCTAGCTAAAATATATGTGTGTGTGTGTGTGTGTGTGTGTGTGTGTATACACACACACACACACACACACACACACACACACATACATACATACATACATGTTCTTGTGGGAAAATAAATGTAATAAGAAGTTGTTTCTGCAGATCACAGTCTCCTGGTTCCTCCTCATCTTCAAGAGCTCTATGAGATGTACATGAAGCAAATGGATGAGAAGAACTTGGACAGAGTCGTGGCCCTGGACAAGTTCACCATCCGTACTCTTAGGGTATGTCAAGCAGGGATTTTCAAGTCAACATCAAATCAAAATTGACTCTTTGTGAATACACATTATTGCTCATATTTTGCACAAAACATCAGTGCACAATTTTCCAAAATCCTGAATAGCTTTTCCTTCACATGGAACATTAAAACAGTAAAACGAGTTTTTCAAGAGAACGACATGATAAAAGTAGAGTGATCATGAACATGTTAACACATATCTCTGTAGGAGGGTTCCCTACCCAAGATCACCCTCCCCAGTAGAGGTCGTGACCCCTTGCAGGAGATGGATTCAGACCAAGAAAGTGTTCGCACCCTGGGTTCAGACAACAGAGAAGGGCGGACAAAACTGAGGAGACACACGCTGCCTCCGATTCTCCCAGAGCCTGATGGGTAAGAAGAGCTCAAAGCAAATTCATGTGATTCCTTTTTGGCATTTCCCCTAAACTAAAAATATTTCCTTGTATGGAAAGCTTTAATGGTCAAAAATATTTTGAATTTTGTGAATGTGAAAAAAAAAAAAAAATAGCAAGGAATATACTGCTTGTACTGTGGACATAAAAAGAACTGCAATATAACTACTTCCTTCATATTGTGTTAAAAGAGTCTGAGTTTGTTCACATGCTTTTACTTCTAAGTTAAAAATGTTCTCCTGCCCATACAGAGACCGAGTGTTTAAGAGTAGTCACAAACAGATGAAGAACTCTGTAGTGATGACCCCACCACCCATTCACATCAATGGCCAGGGCAACAGAGAGGTGAGCTTCTGGGAGTCTACAATTGCAGCTTACTGTAATGTGACCCTCGACCACATAAGGGCACATTTTTTTGAGAAATTGAGATTTATACATCATCTGAAAGCTGAATAAATAAGCTTGCTAAGATAGGACAATATTTGGCTGAGACACAACTATTTGAAAATCTGAAATCTGAGGGTGCAAAACAATCTAAATATTGAGAAACTCATCTTTAGAGCTGTCCAAATAAAGTTCTTAGCAATGCATATTACTGATCAAAAATGAAGTTTTGATATATTTATGGTAGGAAATTTACAGAGTATCTTCATGGAACATAATAATTATTTAATATCCTAACAATTTTTGCAATAAAATAAAATAAAATAAAGTAGTGGGATTAAAAAAAAAAAAAAAAAAAAAAAACAATAATGTATTGCTACAAACACAGTCATGCTACTTATGACTGGGTTTGTGGTCCAGGGTCACAAATAATTTGTTTTTGTACTTTTATTTAGCAAAACTGACAGTAACAATATTTATAATATAACAGAAAGATATATATATAAACTGTTCTTTAAAACTAATATATATATAAAGTGTCTAGTTTCCACAAATATATTAAACAGAATAAGAAAGAGTTTTCAACACTTGCTTATTTAAATATATAATAACACAAAATGCTTATTGGGCTTCAAATCAGCATATTAGAAAGATTTCTGAAGGATGACTGAAGACTGGAGTAACGATGCTGAAAATTCAGCTTTGCCCCACAGGAATAAACTCATTTTAAAATGTGTTTAAATAGAAGACATTTTTTAAGAATTGTAAAAAATATTCACAATATTAGTTTTTAATGTATTTTTGGTCAGACAAATGCAACTTTGGTGAGATGTCTTTGACATCTTGACCGCTTTGAACAGGAGTATATATGAAAATGGTAAAATCTGAAAAAATATTCACAGAAAGAATGAATATTGTGTTTATTCTACATTTGAATTGGTTTCTCTGTTTTTTAACTGAGTGTACTGAATAAATGAATGCGTCTGACACTATGCTGACTGTATCTCTGCAGCTGTTGCCATCTGTCCTGGATGAAGCTTTGAGATGTAGCCATCTCAGTCACAGTATGAGCAGCCATCTGGACTCCTCACCTGAGAGCAGTGAAAACGGCACTGATGCCCCTCTGACTCCTAAAGGTTAGAGTCCCTCTGCTCTTTCATCTTTGTGCTGTTACACAGCTCCTTGGATCTCTTGATTCTGATTGGTCAGTTGAGGCAAATCTTACATGGCTTCTTCCCTGAACTGTTTTCCTTCCAGAGAGACAGCAGATTCTAAGAGGTGTGCAGAACATTGCAGTCAAGGCTGCTCGACGCCGTTCTAAGGTTCTAGAAATAGATGCCCTGCGATTGCCTCCACCACCTTCCCCCCTAGATCCCAAGAAGCACAAGAGTAACCTGTCTCTGACTGAGGTGCCCCCTAAAGGCCTGGTGCTGCGGCGTGGAAGACAGCTCAGCCCAGAGCTATGCCATGCCACCTCCGATGACAACCTGTCCAGCAGCACGGGAGACGGCCCCGCACCTGGCGGCACATGGACACGGCCGCGGAACCGCCAGGCTGTGAAGAACCCCGCTGCACGAGAGCAGGACTTTGAGGGTCGCAGGCGCAAGAGGAGATCTCGATCCTTTGAAGTCACAGGACAAGCAGTGAGTTTTTAGATGAATGGATGAATCTCGCGAAAACTTGTTCAGGTCATAATTCACCCCAAAAGAAGAAGTTGTATCTTGCGTTATTAAAATTTAATGTATTTTTATGACAATACATTTTTATGACAATTAAGCATATTGTGTTAATTTAAGAGGCAAGGCAGAATTTTCAGCAGTCATTACTCTTGCCTTCAAGTGTCACATGATCCTTCAGAAATCATTTTACCGTATTTTCTGGACTATAAGTCACACTTTTTTTCATAGTTTGGCTGGTCCTGAGACTTATAGTCAGATGCGACTTATTTATCAAAATTAATTTGACATGAACCGAGAGAAATGAACCAAGATAAAACATTACCATCTACAGCCGCCAGAGGGCGCTGTATGCTGCTAGAGATGCTGCTCATTGCTCCTATAGTCTACACTGAGCAGCATAGAGCGCCCTCTCGCGGCTGTAGACGGTAATGCTTTCTCCTGGTTCGTGGGTCAAATTAAATGTGACTTATAGTCCGTTGCGACTTATATGTGTTTTTTTCCTCGTCAAGCCGTATTTTGGGACTGATGCGACTTATACTCGGGTGCGACTTATAGTAAATACGGTAATACTCTAATATGTGTGTGGGGGGGGGGGGGGGTTTAGCTGCTAACAAGCAGCTGCTTTAACGTTTAGCTGCTTGTTATTATAATTTTTTTTTAATGTTTTAATTCCTTGATTAATAGAACGTTCAAAAAAAACAGCATTTTAAAAATAGAAATTGTTTGTAATATTGAATGCCTTACATTATGCCTTTACTAGCACTTTTGATAAATTGAATGCCTAAATACTAAATAAAAGTATTAATTTCCCAAAAAAATCACAATCCCTTGCTGATATATATATATATATATATAATATTATTATTTTTATTTTTTTTAAACTCAATATTTTCTCCACCCCATAGTTGTCTCAGGCTAAGAACACAAGCCAGCGATTTCGTCCCCTGGACAGCACTTCTGATCCCCACCTGCACATTAACGGTCATCCCCCGGCCCCCGTTCTGAGACCCCAACACAGAGCCCAGCCTCAGCTTACAAAAGTTCGACCCTCTCACAATATTCCCCAAACAGGTATGATATTAAATTATTATTATTTTTTAATGATTTATTAATTTACTCATTCATGATGTATTAATTAATGCATACATTTATTGCAAGATAAATTTGTAATTAGTTCCATCGAATTTGTGTTCAGTGAATTCCAGTATTTTATTTTTTTTATTTTTTTATGCACAGATGTATTGTGTTCAGTTACACTAAGAACAACAATTAAGAAAGTTCTAGAGTCAGTTTTGATTTCCTGTTGACCTTTATTAATTCTCCACAGGATCAACAGCAGATGTCCCTTCCTCCACTCACCTCATCAAGCGTGGCCCCCAAACCAGGCAACTTCAGCCTCTCCTGTACGTCACAACCACCGGAGCAGGGGGTCAGCGCACCCGCAAACACTGAAGCCTGGTCTGAACATAGACTGTCTCCTTTCAACCCCATCATCAGCACTATGGAACCAGTAACACATGTAGAGACCAAGTGGAAGGTTTCTTCTTATATCCAGATGAAAGAGCTGTACAGTGGTTGATAAAACATTACTGAAATGTATCAGATCACATGAAAAATGGGCTACAAAGAAAGACAGTGTGCCCCTGTTTAGCTACGTTACAATGTCTTCATTTATTTTTGGTGGCAATAATGGATTGTCATGAATTCAATGGCCTTGAATTGTGTAGAAACTTCATACAAAGACATGCAAACACAAGCCGAGCCAATGGGACAGGGGATGAAACCTGCCCCAGATGCCTTCCGACTGAATATGTATATCAGGCCTTAAAGTGACAACTGAAACACATTAAGCAATTCCCAAAAACATATTTAAATCAGCAGAACTGAAACGGTGATGCTTGTTTATGCGACTGAGGAATCAAATATACCCCTCTCATTCCCCAGGGAGCTATATATATATATTTTGCAGCTTCTCTGGCTGTGAAAGTATTGCTCCCTCAGGTCTTGCACAAATGAATGTACTGTCACATTGCTAATGATTCATATGTCCGGCTTCTGTGACCGATTCATTTGCTGATGTCATTTTGTGTTTACTGCTAATAATCAAAGTAAATTTGCCTCACTGTCACGCAGGTTTCAGCATAGCTGTTTTCCCCCAAATCCTTTTGGGTTTGTGTTAGTTCTTAGTACCAGACAAGATGGCAAACTGTAGTGGAATGTTTTTAATCAAAAAATGAAAAAAAAGTCTGCCTTTTCTTTGAAAAGACTATTTTTGTTTTGTTTTTCAGAATTATACATGCATATGCTTTTTTTTTTCTACTCTTAATTTTATACCTTTTTTGTAACCAAATAAATTTGATTGACAAAGTTATTGTAGTAGTGTATGCACTGTACATATCACTTTCATACATATATAGTTTTGTTGAGGTCAGTTCTAAGGACATCATGTTGTGGACAAAAAGTCTTCTCTGTCTTGCAAAATAATGCTGAGTTCTAGAAGTCAAAATTTTACTTTATTTCAAGAAGACAACAAAGCCGATATGCCTGCAGACTTCACTTATCTACCACTTTCCAGGTGACCAGTGTTGCAGAGGATTACACATCATAGGATTTTAATAAGTTTTACACACATCTCCCTTCCCTTCTGTAGTTTTTCTATCTTTGTATTCTTTGTTCTTAAGCTCAGTCGGTTTGGCCTTGAGGCCTTCAAATGCACCCAGCCCACATGCGAGGCAAACTAACCTTCACACGTTTCTATATGATGAATTATTTAATCAGTCATTGTTTAGAACTGTTTCCTTTTTAGGAACCTACAGTAGGCAGGTGGGGTCGAAGTTGTGTTGATGAGGTCAAATACAAACCACACAACCATTTAGGGAAGTCCTACAAGTTCTGAGGGCTCGTGATTGGTGTGAATACACCGACGAATCACGACTCTCGTAACTTGCAGCGCTGCGTTGATTGGTTGAATGACTGGTCGGTCTGCTGATGGCAGAGGCGCGATTAGTGTTGACAACACCGCCCTGTATCTCATCCCTGTTTATCTATTTCCCAAAGTATTTTTATTTGGAAAGAATAAAGCGAATTTGGAGGAAAGGAAAGACATGTCTTAATGTATTTGATACGTAAGTGCACTTTCTTGTTTAAGCTTGACGTAAAACTGTTAGCCACTTAGCGTTAACTGTCAGTGTTTACACACCGAGAGCAGCGAACAAAACGTATTATTACATCGGTAGTTTTATCGGTTTGTTCTACATATGTACTCTATTTTAAAGAAAAAAGAGGAGGCGAAAGCCCAGCCCTGCCGTTATTGATCTGCATGCGCAATATGTCGGATGCACGCGACCTTCTGAACGCGCAATAACATTCTGCATAAAACATCATGCAAGTGGTTACAATTGATGTGGGAAACTTTGAGGACGAGGTTTAGTTGTGAATGATAAAAAGTTTAATATCTGCATATGAAATAGCATAAGTTGTTTTGTTTGTGGGGGTTGAACTGTTAAATTTAGACTCAGAAAAAAAATGCTAGATGTAAACTAAGTTATGATGAAAAAGATTGAGATATAAATTCGCAATTGTTTTTATTTAATTTATGTATTTATTAATCAGTCACATCTTATCTTATCTTAGCTTTGCAGAATAATATGAACTATGATTTGTGAAGAAACATACTGTTGGCATGACAAATGCAAAGCAAAAAAAATAAAAAAATGGCCAAACTTTGCTTTTGCAGCTCTCTGATGCATGTGCCTGTCAGCTGAAGCGTGCTGGAAGAATGCAGCCTAAAACCAGAAGATATGCTGGAGTCTGGCATCAAACGAGGAGCCTGCTCTACAAAAACCTGCTGATCAAATGGAGGACCAAACAACAGAGTCTCCAGGTGCCTTTCATCTGACATCATATGCTTGCTTCTCCGCTCCGAATATGTTGCACTATTAAAGCTTTACCATGTCTCTTGCAATGGTATTGAGCTCCCTCTGAAGTTTGTACAGTCTTCACCAGAAAAGACTTGAAAAGTCCATTTCAACCCAGAGTTTTTGTGTGTCCTAAAAAGTTTCAATTTGTATTTCCACCAATAAAGGTCTTAAATCATAGCAGAAAGTCTTAAATGTATGAATTTATGTCAGTAAATTTTGCAGGCATCTTCCTTGTTTTCCAATACGAAAATATCTAAACATCCTTAAATCAAGATGAATTTATTTGAGATGAGAAATGAAGATATGAAGTCTTATTTTCTTGAAAATGTTAAGAACAAATTGCTTGAAAAAATTGCGTTTTTTTTATTTTATCAGAATTATTGCACATAAGCACAAATCAAAAGAATGGCAACTTGTGTGGTTTGCTCGCAGATCTAGACTGCAAGACATCAGATGCAGTTATGCTTAATAGAGAGAAGCAGAAATCATAATCACAAATAAAATAAAATTTATCATGCAGCACTGTTGTTTCTTAATATTTATTTACGTCAATCCACTCTGTTGACTCTGTTTTAGTGCCTTCATCTCAGCACCTACTATCAACACTTAAGTACTTTTAAACTGACTTTGTAAAGGGAAAATTGTTATGATCCATTATGGAAAGTGGTTGTAAATGGAACAAAATGAATTGTGTATATATACGGTAGTGTAAACTTGCAAAAACATAATACTTTTACAATTTGTAATAATACATTTTGGTTTTAAGGAAGGGAATGGCCAATTTGACCAATAAGAATCCAGTACTGGAATTATGTAAATCATTAAATCAATGACTTTCTTCAATGTGGTCTTAAAATGAATTCCCCAGAACTTTTTGCAGCAAAGATTGTAGTGCACATCCTCCAGGCACATTAAAAGCTGAACTCATGTCATGTTCTAGCAAATAAAATGGGATGATTGGAAACCCTTACTGGCACTGTGTGTTTATGGCCTCCCAAAGGCAGCATATCAAGCATTTGAGAACATGTCCGTACGAATTAACTTTAACTTTTTATATATATATATATATTTAACCTCTATTACTCCAGATACAAAATATATATTTACAGTATTTTGTAATTATTTTTATATTATTGAATTTTTTTTTTTTTTTTTTTTTTAGGACAGTATATTTTACACAACATTGCTTTGTCAAATGTAATTGTTGCTCTTCTTTCTTTGCAGGAGTTGATCTTGCCATTGCTGCTCCTGGGCTTCCTCATCCTCATTAGCACCCTCAACCCTCACGTTTCATACGGCAGTATCAGCAGCAAAGAGCTGGAGAATGAACGGAACCTGTCAATCAAAGGTCTCGGCTACACCCCCATCAACAATGTAACCAATCACATCATGGAAGAGGTGGCACGGGAACTGCGTACGTCAGATTTATTGTTGTATTTCTTAAATTTTCTTTTTTAAAAGTTTACATTTGTACAAATTTTACTTTTTATTTTGACAAAATAACACTAGAACATTACACTGATCTGTAAAGTTTTTTGCATAAATCAAGTTTCTAATTTAAAGCAAACAGCTACCGTGTTTTCCGGACTATAAGTCACACTTTTTTTCATAGTTTGGCTGGTCCTGCGACTTATAGTCAGGTGCGACTTATTTATCAAAATTAATTTGACATGAACTGAGAGAAATGAGCCAATAGAAATGAACCATTAGAAAACATTACCGTCTACAGCCGTGAGAGGGCGCTCTATGCTACCACTGAAGACATAGAGCACCCTTTTGCGGCTCTAGACGGTAATGTTTTCTCTTGGTTCTAAATAAATGTGACTTATAGTTTTATATATTTATTTATATATGTTTTTTTCCTCGTCAAGACGTATTTTTGGACTGATGCGACTTATACTCAGGTGCGACTTATAGTCCGAAAAATACGGTTTTGCATGGTGTATTCTTTTGTTACTGAATGCTTTGCTAATTAATGGTTTGGTAGCATTGACTCTGATGGTTTTTAAAGAGTACTTCCTGTGTGTGTGTGTGTGTGTGTGTGTGTGTGTGTGTGTGTGTGTGTGTGCGTGTTTCTTTTTATTTGTTTGTGGGTGTTGAATCCTCAGTCATGAATGAGCGATTAGAGATGTTCTCCACTGAGGAACAATTGGAGAATGCCAGTCTCGCTGATCCAGTTGGCTTTGTAGGAGTGGTCTTCTTGGATTCGATGGAGTACCTTCTGCGATTCCCGGTTGACCAACTCCCTCTGCCTGACTTCAGCGAATCCATAAGTGAGAATCACTCAGTGCTGAAGTCTTAAAGCCACAGCAGCTGTGGCACATGATTTAGCTTCTTCATTGATTAATTGACGACCTCCTTTTAATGCAAATGACATTCACTTTGTAACCATTTGATCTGTAATGTAAGGAGCTGGTATGATGGGTGGTTTTTTTTTTTTTTTTTTTTTTTCACAGCACGCTGTTACATAGACTATGTCAACTGCCAGGCCACCAGATACTGGTACTCTGGATTCATACGGCTGCAGTCTCTCATTGATGCTGCCATTATACAGGTTTGAAACGGCATGGATGAATAATTTATTGGTATTGAATCATTGTAGCTATTAAAATGGAGTGCATCTGCCTGCGGAAGCCTGGGATGAACATATATTAACTGTTAAAAGCTAAACCTTTTTTAAAAGACGCCATAACTAGTCTTCACACGATCCCGTTAGAAATCATTCTGATATGCTAATTTTCTGCTGAAGAACGATTTTTTATTATTGCTTTCGAAAAATGATCAATGTTGAAAACGGTTGTGATGCTAAGTATTTTTGTGGAAACAATTATGAAGTTTTTTTTTTTTTTCAGGATTCTATATACTTTTTCGTGGAAACCATTATTAAGGTTTTCTTTTAGGATTCTTTAATGCTGAGTCGTATGATTTTTTGCTCCCATATTACGCCTTCATTCTTTTTCAGATGAAGACCAAACGTCCCGTGTGGAACGAACTAAAAGTGCGTGCAGTGATGATGGGACATCCGGGTACAGTGGAGGTCCAGAAGTCGCATTATGCCCTGATCTCCATCTACCTAGTGCTGGTGTTTACACCCTTTGTCTATTTCCTCATTGTCAATGTGGTGGCTGAAAAAGAGCAGCGGCTGAAAGACACAATGGGCATGATGGGATTGTATGACTCTGCCTTTTGGTAAGTGTATCCACTGCAGGACATTATAATTCATAGCCAATTTAAAATGGCTGTAAACTTTTCTTCCGATTTCTTTAGGCTTTCATGGGGCCTCCTCTATGCTGCATTAGTGACGACCATGTCTATTCTCATGGCTGTAATAGCAACCTGTACACCCCTGTTCTCCAACAGCAACTTCTTTGTCATCTTCCTCCTAATTTTCCTCTATGGAATATCTTCTGTAAGTCCTAGCAAACCTCCAATCACATCCTGAACAATAGCGACTCAAAGCTTTAGAGTGCGCAAAGCCATTTAAATGGCCGTCACTCATTTGGCCTCAGGTCTTGATTTCTGGCTACACTGAGAGCAGTCATATGAGTGACAGGCTAATCTGGGATCATACTGAATGTGTTATTAGTTTTCATTTTCGTTTTCCGAGGCTAAATTGCTTTCTGCTGCATTGGTTTTCTTTTGGCTCAGTGGGGTATGACAGTACTGGTAAAATATCTGACAGAATTTCTTCAAGAAAGCATTAGCCATAAAGTTTTGTCAGCATTAAAGTGTATTTTCTTCAATAAATGAAACCACATTTGCGGGTTATTTCCACAATGTGACATTTCTAAATGGAACAGGATATACAATGTGAAAAAAATACTGGACCGGTTTTGGTTTTATACATTGGGAATTGATTGTATTGTGAAAAGTGGTGTCAAATGTGCCATTAAGACTAAAAAATGTAAGGGTCTGTTGTTGTTTTTAACATGAGATGATGAATTGAACACTGTAAGATCAGTGTGTTACATTTAAGTTTGCTGAACTCAAACCTTTCTTCAAAAATCCCACAGATTTGCTTCTCCTTCATGTTGACCCCTTTGTTTAAGAAGCCCAAGTTTGCAAGTACAGTGGGCTTTATACTGACTGTGGTGCTAGCGTGTCTATCTCTTTTCACTGTTCTGATGAGAGATTTCCCCCAGTCAGCCGTGTGGCTTCTCTGCCTTCTGTCTCCCAGCGCCTTTTCTATCGGCATCACCCAGGTAACACCTTTCTCCACAAACGCACTCCATGGTGTTCTTTTTTTTTTTTTTTAAGGTAATATTTTTTTTATTTAGCGAGGATGCATTACCATCCAAAAGTTTGGGGTCATAATGTAGTTAGTTATGGTTAACAATAAAGAAGTCCAAAATGGCACTGGCACTGTTTGTTGTGTAGGTGGTGTATCTGGAAGCTCAGGGGGACGGTGCAGTGTTTTCCTCTCTGGGGAATGGTCCTCACGCCCTCTATGTTCCTATGGTCATGCTGTTGTTGGACTGCATTCTCTATCTGCTTTTAGCCATTTACCTGGACCAAGTGCTACCAGGTGACAAAGCATTTTGCATAACCAGTTTAGAGCCACAGAACTATGTTTATATTCAGGTGTCATATACAGATTTATACCAATGCAAATTAATTTGATCAGCCTGGAAACAAGAATGTGTTTGTTTACTGTCCATTTAATCTGATTTGAGAATGATTTTGATGCTTGAGATATACTTTTTCTTAATTTATTTTTTAAGTAGACCACAAAATGTTCCTTTTCTTAAGGGGAAGATTGCACCAGCACACTTTTTTAGCTTAAGACTTCAAAGGTTTAAAATAATTTAAATATGCCATAAAAATCATTATGTGCCTGCTCTAAATAATACACACACAAATAGTTATTACTTATTAGTTATTACAAATAGTTATTATTTAGTTATTATTTAACTGGGATGGAGGTATTTGTGACCTTCTCACATAAATGTCCATTTCTTCCTTCAGGCGAGTTTGGCACAAGGCGCTCAGTGCTGTACTTCCTACAGCCATCCTATTGGTCAAAGCGCTATGTGGAGGTGAGCTCTGTGTATGAGGGCGAGGTCAACGGACCCCCAGTGAATGATGAATCGGTGGAGGTGGTTTCTCCTGAGTTTAGAGGGAAAGAGGTTATCAGGTGCAGTCTTGAAACACAAAGCGAACAGTGGTCCACAATTTGTCTGTCTGGTCTGTCTTCCTCCCTTCCTTCCTTCCTTCCTTCCTTCCTTTATTATCTTTATTTTATTTTATTTTTATCTCCATATTCAGACCAGTAAAGTGATTTAGAGAGCAGTTTGGAAAAGGAAGCAATGTTTTTAGACCAGATGTATGTTTAAATCCTTCAAAACCTGGATAGATTTGGGCTTGAAGAGAGCTGGCTTCCAGCCAGAGCAACCCATTTATTAACCATTTCTGTGTTTATTTTTTTTTTTACTCTTGTTAGGATCTGCAATATTCGTAAAATCTACAGAGCAAAAGACACCAAAGTGGAGGCTTTGAGAGGTGAGACTTCCAACCTGTGTCCAAATTGTGAGATTTGCTTGTTCAGGATACACAAATTGTGTATGCATCCTCTTGCTCAGAATTTATTGATTTGAGGGCTACATAACTTTTTGTATAATGTAAATAAAATGCTTAAAGTCAGCACAACACTTTTTACCTCCATAGTACTAAAGTCTCATAGTGCACATGATCTTGGCCTTAAAAATGAAGTGTATGACCAGACTTCTGGCTCTTACGTGTACGTGAATGTTTTGTCTTCTGTACATTTGTGATCTATAGGTTTGACTTTGGACATCTATGAGGGTCAGATTACTGCCCTGCTGGGTCACAGTGGAGCAGGAAAATCCACCCTCATGAACATCCTGTGTGGCATCTGCCCCCCTACAGAAGGTCAGACGTGTGATGCATAAGAAAAATATTGTGAACACATTTAACTCATTCTGGATCTCTAACCTTTGCCAAAACTGAAGCTGTACTGTAGCTATACTCACGATTCTATTATTCTGTGTTTTACGCATAGGCACGGCAACCATCTATGGCTCTCCTGTGGCAGAGATAGCAGTGAGGGCTGAGATGAAACAGCTGGTTGGTATATGCCCCCAGTTGAACATCATCTTTGATTTGCTCACTGTAGAGGAACACCTGAGAATCTTTGCTGCCATTAAAGGGATCCTGCCGTCTGATGTTGATGGTGAGGTAGGAACTTCCCAGTGAACCTAGAGACCACATCTTCTGACCGCATTTTGACTCATCGTGTGGGAAATTAAAAATGAAAAATAAAAAAAATGTTTCCCATACAATGCATTAAAAAAGCTGATATGACATCAGCTCCACACTGCGTTTAATTATATTAATTATACAATGCAACAATTACCTAACACTTAAGTGGTCTTTGCTCTAAAATTATTTTTTGCTTAATTCCTTTTATCCATAAATACACTACCAATCACACACACACACACACACACACACACATACGCGTTTTTGTGAAAAACTGGTACATATAAAAAATACCTCACATATGGGGACATGCCTTTTTAAAGCAGCTAGAGCCAAGCTGAAAACAGTTTTAGGTTGCCAATGGTTTTGTTATGACAGTAATCTGTTAAGATTTTAATTTAAAGCATATTTTTGCACAACCAGATTTTTAACCTACATATGAGTACAAATATTAATTTCATCACCTTTCAGGACATATAAACACACATACACTGATGTCTAAATCATACCTACATATTGGTACAAGATTATCATACTGATTAAAAAAAAAACTGTTTTGCTGTGAAGAACAGAGTTTTACTGGAGACAACTCAATAAAACAATTTTCACAAGTGGCCATTGCAAGCTGTCCATTTGATCTGCATTTCTTAGTTCTAAACATGCTGAAATAAACCACCCTCTAAAAAATCTATTTGTTTTGCAGAAATTGTGCTTATCCATACACTCACTAAAGAAGAAACAAAGGGCAACCTATAACATGAAGTAAAGATCTACTACCAAATTCACAAGAATGGTTTTATTGCTGTAGCAACAAGCAACATTTATTATAAAACTGCATCTTAAATCGCAGACACAAACAAGCATGTGAAAACATTCAGTGTTGTTTTTACATTTTTTTGCTAAACTCAAAGAGGCAATTATAAAGCCTTAAATTCATTTATTGATTTAAATTGATTTAAAAGGATAATTTAAAACTATGACTGTTTTTCAGTGCCTCAGGTTCAGCCAACAGGCATGAGACACAGTTCATCATCCCAGGAACTCGACAGCGGAGTATGATTTATTATGAAACAGCATCCCAATTGTAGAAACAAATTATAAAAAAAACAACATGTGAAAACATTGAATGTTACGCAATGGAACTGGCGTCCCGGGAACTGATGCCTTAACAAAATTTTGGGTAAAACTTTATAATAATGTTCAGTTATAAGTCATTTATAAATGATTAGATAATGATGAACTAATAATTTACAAAACATTCTATACACTCACAAGTTATTAAATAATATGCTAACGATTTACAAATCTGTCATAGGTTATCTTAAAAAAATTGCATCATGAATTAATCAAAGAGATCCTTACAAACTGGTAAAAGGGATGGTTCACACAAAGAAGAAAATTCTGTCACCATTTACTCACGCTCATGCCATTCCAAACCTGTATGAGTTGCTTTCTTATGTTAAACATTACCCGCAATCTTCAAAATATCTTCATGTTTAACATAAGAAAGCAACTCATACAGGTTTGGAACGACATGAGCGTGAATAAATGATGACAGAATTTTCTTCTTTGTGTGAACTATCCCTTTAATAGTTACTAGTTCAGTTACTAGTTAATACAGAATCAATTGATTATAAATCATTGAAATGTCAACTTTGTACTATTATCTCACAGCATTAAAATACTCCATGTGTGTCAGAGAAGACATCTGTCTAACCCTCACCAGTGAGCACTTACATTGTAGTACACACTACAAAGTGTTCAGAACCTGTATGTAAACACATTAATAAATCATTTACAAAGCTTTCTGTGTCCCCTAATCTAAAGTGTACACTACTCATCAGTTGTAAACGTTTTACTCATCATTTGTAGATCGTTCACCCTGGAGTGCATACACACACAACCAGTAACCAGCAGGTTTGCAAAACATTTACAACTGATGAGTAGTGTACACTTTAGATTAGGGGACGCAGAAAGCTTTGTAAATGATTTATTAATGTGTTTACATACAGGTTCTGAACACTTTGTAGTGTGTACTACAATGTAAGTGCTCACTGGTGAGGGTTAGACAGATGTCTTCTCTGACACACATGGAGTACTTTAATGCTGTGATAAGTGATAAATAATATATTAGCTAATAACTTCTTAGCCCTTTACTAAGGATCTGTTTTATTATTTTAAGATGCTATTTTTTCAGATAACTTACCAAAAGATTTTTAAATCTTAACATTGTGAACGTTAAGTCGTTTTGTAAATTATTAGTTCCTCATTATAACTAAATCACTTATACATTACTTACAACTGAACATTATTATAAAGTGTTACCCAAATTTTTGTTTTTAACAATTCTTGCTTAAAATCAAAGAGGACTTCATAAAGCCTTAACTTCAAATTGATTTAACAGCGTATAAATGTATAAAAAAAAAAAAAAAAATCGGTCCTACCGACTCTGTTGTCTTTTCAATGCAGTAATTCTGTTATTAATATAAAACTTAATAGCAGACCAGTCTCTGTTTTTCAGTGCTTCAGGCTCAGCTAACAGGCATGAGACACAGTCCGTCTTCCCAGGAACTCGACAGCTGCGTATGAAATGCATCAAATGCTTTTCAACTGCCCCAACCTCTTCTTCCGACCACTTCTTTTTGACACTGACTTTTGTGCCTAAAAAAAAAAATTAGGATTTACATTTAATAAGGCAAATCAGTCAAAGCCAGAGAAAACAAAAACCCATAAAACAGTGTTCTGAGTCCTGAGCTACACACACACACACTGATGTCTAAATCACACCTACATATTGGGACCATGTTGAAGACTGAGTCCTGAGCTACACACACACACACTGATGTCTAAATCACACCTACATATTGGGACCATGTTGAAGACTGAGTCCTGAGCTACACACACACACACACTGATATCTAAATCACACCTACATATTGGGACCATGTTGAAGACTGAGTCCTGAGCTACACACACACACACTGATGTCTAAATCACACCTACATATTGGGACCATGTTGAAGACTGAGTCCTGAGCTACACACACACACACTGATGTCTAAATCACACCTACATATTGGGACCATGTTGAAGACTGAGTCCTGAGCTACACACACACACACACTGATATCTAAATCACACCTACATATTGGGACCATGTTGAAGACTGAGTCCTGAGCTACACACACACACACACTGATGTCTAAATCACACCTACATATTGGGACCATGTTGAAGACTGAGTCCTGAGCTACACACACACACACACTGATATCTAAATCACACCTACATATTGGGACCATGTTGAAAACTGAGTCCTGAGCTACACGCGCACACACACACACACACACTGATGTCTAAATCACACCTACATATTGGGACCATGTTGAAGACTGAGTCCTGAGCTACACACACACACACTGATGTCTAAATCACACCTACATATTGGGACCATGTTGAAGACTGAGTCCTGAGCTACACACACACACACTGATGTCTAAATCACACCTACATATTGGGACCATGTTGAAGACTGAGTCCTGAGCTACACACACACACACACTGATGTCTAAATCACACCTACATATTGGGACCATGTTGAAGACTGAGTCCTGAGCTACACACACACACACTGATGTCTAAATCACACCTACATATTGGGACCATGTTGAAGACTGAGTCCTGAGCTACACGCGCACACACACACACACACACACTGATGTCTAAATCACACCTAAATATTGGGACCATGTTGAAGACTGAGTCCTGAGCTACACGCGCACACACACACACACACACACTGATGTCTAAATCACACCTAAATATTGGGACCATGTTGAAGACTGAGTCCTGAGCTACACACACACACACTGATGTCTAAATCACACCTACGTATTGGGACCATGTTGAAGACTGAGTCCTGAGCTACACACACACACACTGATGTCTAAATCACACCTACATATTGGGACCATGTTGAAGACTGAGTCCTGAGCTACACACACACACACACTGATGTCTAAATCACACCTACATATTGGGACCATGTTGAAAACTGAGTCCTGAGCTACACGCGCACACACACACACACACACTGATGTCTAAATCACACCTAAATATTGGGACCATGTTGAAGACTGAGTCCTGAGCTACACACACACACACACACTGATGTCTAAATCACACCTACATATTGGGACCATGTTGAAAACTGAGTCCTGAGCTACACGCGCACACACACACACACACACTGATGTCTAAATCACACCTACATATTGGGACCATGTTGAAGACTGAGTCCTGAGCTACACACACACACACTGATGTCTAAATCACACCTACATATTGGGACCATGTTGAAGACTGAGTCCTGAGCTACACACACACATTAGCCGCGTTTCCACTGGCGAGCTTAAAGCGGGCGTGCTAGTGCGTGCCAGTGCCAGTCGCGTTTCCACTGTCACTTCCGGGGCTTGATCGTGCCTCGCCGGGGCTTCCTCTGGGCCAACGGCCAGGGTTTTTTGGCCCGACGAAAACCTTGGGCCAAAGCGGGCCAGCTGGGGCTAGAGGAGGGGTTATGAACAAAGAGGAGTTTCTCACAACATTACACACTAACTAAAGTTTAAAACATGGGAACACGAAGAATGGGACCTTTAAAAGATTCAGAGAAAGCATTTAATTCCTAGAAAGTAATTGCAACAAAGCTTGGTGTCGGTGACCCAGAGTTATGCAAAAATTGATGTAGAGAAACACCCGAGAAAAGTTTTCCAAAGCCATGAAAAGAATCAAAGGAAAGAGTAAAGATATAAGGTAGCAAGTACCAAATACAAGTGTTTCGAATAAATGTTACACCATACTTCTTTCTGCTGCTGCTGTTCTTTCAATATGCACATTTAAAGGGTATACAATAAATGAAATGCCAAACGAACATACAATAATAAACCTTTTTATCAAAAGTAAATCATGACACCACATAAAATATAAAAAGGTGTTACGATTTATCCAGTTTAGGGCTGAAACGATTCCTCGAGTAAATTGAGTAACTCGATTACAAAAAATGATCGAGGCAAATTCCTCTGCCTCGAAGCCTCTTTTAATTTATTTTAAATCTCACGTCAGGTTCTTTGGCAATGATTTTTTTTAATGTGACAATGCGATTACATCACCCACAAAGCGGAAGGAGACACAAGCGCTGCGTCCGGAATCGCACACTGCAATGAGTCAGCAGTGTTTTGATTTGAGGGTGCAGGAAAACGTAAAGAGAACGTCGTGGCGTGTGTCCATTGCAAGATAAAGCTGGCATACCACAACTAGGGCCCTATGACTTCCGCGATGCAGGAAACGCGGAGGGAATCGCGGAATCCAGTAATAAAAACTAATTTTACAGTTTAACGCAGTATGGCAAGGAATTTGCCAAATTTTGAATGAATTCATCAAAAATAGGTCATTGCACTTACATCAAATCACGATATGGACTAATATCTGTAAATATTAAGCCGGAATAGTCTGTTTAAATATGAATCCTGCATGTTCTGTGTTAATGAATTGAGCAGAAGCGCGTCTTCATTCATTAAACACACGGAAGAGCGCATGAAGCTCGCGGTGAATTCAGCATCTGCTGTCTCTCTAAATAAGACGTGAAACACATGAACAACATCTCCAGAACTGCTCTGACAGTCATTTCATGAGCATTTGACCGTTTGATTTGAGTAAAACTAGCGTCACATCACATACACAGAACTGTAAAGGTACGCCAACCCGTCGAAATAAAAGTGCGGTTAAAGACTGTTGTTCAGCAGAATGTACATAGCCTACTACTAAAAAAAAAATAAATAAAAAAAATAATAAAAATAAAACTTTTTTTTTTTTTAAGTTTTAAATCACACAACATTTCTTCCATGTTTTTTTTATTATAGTAAATCCCCTTTGTTTACCAAAAAGTTAAGTAAATTTTCAATAATTAAAAGATAAATTAAATGAATGTTTTATGTGCATCTCAGAAAATGCTTTATTTAAAACCCCAACTGAATGGCACTTAAATGCACTTAATTCATCTGTCAACTTTATTGTCATTGTTCACAGTACAAGTACAGACAGAGAAATAATGGGTAATAATTAAATGTTATTTTTTGATGTAATGCATTCTATGCATTTAAAAAATACAAATATTTTTTTTCTAAAAAAGGAAACTTAGTTGTTCATTTTAAGAGACCCAGGAGTCTTATTTTCTCGTGCATAATTAATATTACACTTTAATTAAGCAAAAACACATTTTATCCAATTACTCGATTAATCGATTGAATTTTTGGTAGAATACTCGATTACTAAAATATTCGATAGCTACAGCCCTAATCCAGTTTAATAAAATAAATTAACACTAATAAAATGAAGTAACATACCGACTCCAATATTTTTTTTTCCACATCATGCTAAAGTTTTTAGACTACGAGACATTCATGCTTCCCATAAAGGACTGATTATGGAAATGGAATGGTTCTTTGGTATTGCAAATATGATACCTGACTCTCAACTGCTGCTAATCTTTATTCTTTTGTCTATAATATTCTGACCATTGGTGCCTGTCCTAGATTGCCTACACTTCTTCATTTCATAGTTGTTGTGTTTATGGGATATGCGTGAGCATCACAACACGTTTACATTAGTCGACACCCCGCCTAGAGCAGCGCGACACACTTTTACATTAGTCTACACCCCGCCTCCATCAGCGTGACACACGTTTACATTAGTCTACATCCCACCTAGAGCAGCGCGACACACTTTTACATTAGTCTACACCCCGCCTCCATCAGCGTGACACACGTTTACATTAGTCTACATCCCACCTACATCAGCGCGACACACGTTTACATTAGACTACACCCCACCTCCAGCAGCGTGACAAACGTTTACATTAGTCTACACCCTTCATCCATCAGCACAACACACATTTACATTAGTCTACACCCTTCATCCATCAGCACGACACACATTTACATTAGTCTACACCCCACCTCCATCAGCGCAACACACGTTTACATTAGTCTACACCCTTCATCCATCAGCACAACACACATTTACATTAGTCTACACCCTTCATCCATCAGCACGACACACATTTACATTAGTCTACACCCCACCTCCATCAGCGCGACACACGTTTACGTTAGTCTACACCCTTCATCCATCAGCAACAACACACATTTACATTAGTCTACACCTTCATCCATCAGCACGACACACATTTACATTAGTCTACACCCCACCTCCATCAGCGCGACACACGTTTACATTAGTCTACACCCTTCATCCATCAGCACAACACACATTTACATTAGTCTACACCCTTCATCCATCAGCACGACACACATTTACATTAGTCTAACCCCAACCTCCATCAGCGCGACACACGTTTACGTTAGTCTACACCCTTCATCCATCAGCACAACACACATTTACATTAGTCTACACCCTTCATCCATCAGCACGACACACATTTTACATTAGTCTACCACCCCACCTCCATCAGCGCCGACACACGTTTACATTAGTCTTACACCCTTCATCCATCAGCACAACACACATTTACATTAGTCTACACCCTTCATCCATCAGCACGACACACATTTACATTTAGTCTACACCCCACCTCCATCAGCGCGACACACGTTTACATTAGTCTACACCCTTCATCCATCAGCACAACAACACATGTTACATTAGGTCTACCACCCTTCATCCATCAGCACGGACCACACCATTTACATTAGTCTACCACCCTTCATCCCAGCAGCGCGGCACACGTTGACATTAGTCTACACCCCAACCTCCATTCAGCGCAACACACATTTACATTAGTCTACAACCCCACCTCCATCAGCGCGACACACGTTTACATATAGTCTACACCCCATCCTCCATCCAGCGCGACACACGTTGACAGTAGTCTTACCACCCCACCTCCATCAGCGCGACACACGTTTACAGTAGTCTACACCCCACCTCCATCAGCGCGACTACACGTTTAGCATTAGTCTACACTCCCCACCTTCCATCAGGCGCGACACGTTTACATATACTTACACCCCACCGTCCAGCAGCGCGACACGTACATTAGCTACACCCCACCTGCCAAGAGCGCGACCACACATTTACATTTAGGACTTACACCCCACCTCCAGCAGCGCGACACACATTTACATTAGTCTACACCCCACCTCCAGCAGCGCGACACACATTTACATTAGTCTACACCCTTCATCCATCAGCACGACACACATTTACATTAGTCTACACCCCACCTCCATCAGCGCGACACACGTTTACATTAGTCTACACCCTTCATCCATCAGCACACACACATTTACATTAGTCTACACCCTTCATCCATCAGCACGACACACATTTACATTAGTCTACACCCCATCCATCAGCGCGACACACGTTTACATTAGTCTACACCCTTCATCCATCAGCACGACACACATTTACATTAGTCTACACCCTTCATCCATCAGCACGACACACATTTACATTAGTCTACACCCCATCCATCAGCGCGACACACGTTTACATTAGTCTACACCCCACCTCCATCAGCGCAACACACATTTACATTAGTCTACACCCCACCTCCATCAGCGCGACACACGTTTACATTAGTCTACACCCCACCTCCATCAGCGCGACACACGTTTACATTAGTCTACACCCCACCTCCATCAGCGCGACACACGTTTACATTAGTCTACACCCCACCTCCATCAGCGCGACACACGTTTACATTAGTCTACACCCCACCTCCATCAGCGCGACACGTTTACATTAGACTACACCCACCTCCAGCAGCGCGACACGTTTACATTAGACTACACCCCACCTCCAGCAGCGCGACACACATTTACATTAGACTACACCCCACCTCCAGCAGCGCGACACACATTTACATTAGTCTACACCCCACCTCCATCAGCGCGACACACGTTTACATTAGTCTACACCCTTCATCCATCAGCACGACACACATTTACATTAGTCTACACCCCACCTCCATCAGCGCGACACACATTTACATTAGTCTACACCCCATCAGCGCGACACACGTTTACATTAGTCTACACCCTTCATCCATCAGCACGACACACATTTACATTAGTCTACACCCTTCATCCATCAGCACGACACACATTTACATTAGTCTACACCCCACCTCCATCAGCGTGACACACGTTTACATTAGACTACACCCCACCTCCATCAGCACAGCACACATTACATTAGTCTACACCCCACCTCCATTCAGCGCAAAACACATTTACATTAGTCTACACCACACCATCCATCAGCGTTGACACACATTTACATTAGTCTACACCCCACCTCCAGCAGCGCGACACACATTTACATTAGACTACACCCTTCATCCATCAGCATGACACACATTTACATTAGTCTACACCCCACCTCCAGCAGCGCGACACACATTTACATTAGACTACACCCCACCTCCATCAGCGCGACACACATTACATTAGTCTACACCCCACCTCCAGCAGCGCGGACACACATTTACATAGTCTACACCCCACCTCCAGCAGCACGACACACATTTACATTAGTCTACACCCCACCTCCCAGCAGCGTGACACACGTTTACATTAGTCTACACCCTTCATCCATCAGTGCGAAAACACATTAACATTAGTCTACACCCTGCCTCCAGTATGTTTAAAATAAAAAAATAAAATTAAAAAAAAACGTTTTAAACTGCATGTTGTGTATTTGTCTGACTGAAAGAACAGGAGCTGTTTTCGTTGTTTACCATTTACATGCAATTCCCCGTTTTAACAAACTTTCAAGACTTCAAAAAGTTTATGACTGACAAACCCTCTAAAGACAAATTTATAGTTGTCTTTGTAGAGAAATATGCAGCTTTGGAGCTACTGCTGTGATGCTGTACAAACGCTTCCAGTTTGAATACTCTGTAGCTGCAGTGACACTGTAGTTATGCTCACGCGCCGCTCACGCATGCAGTGTGAAGCTACACACAAACACACCGATGTCTAAATCACACCTACATAAGCCCCTTTCACATGCACGTTGGACCCGGAAAATTGTCGGAACATTGCTGGGTCGCCTTCTGTGTGAAAGCAATCACGTCCTGGGATTGATTCCGGCATTAAACCCGGGTCGGGGACCTAGTAACATTGCCGGGTTCAATCCCGGGACGAGCGATGTGTGAACAAAAGCCAGATCTAATGCCGTGTTGTAGTGATGATGCACGTTATCGTGTGACTCTTTTACCAGGTGTTTTGAAGGAAGATCAACGTTCGGACGAAAAAATATGTGCAAACTGTAATGAAGCAGAGATCAGTTAGTTCCTCACTTGCCGCGCTGACGCCGAGATCGTTCGCTTGCTTCAGTGAAAGTATAACATGCCTAACGTTTTTGACTCGTACATTACACGTCACGCCCTGATGTCACGTGTCGTTACAGGGCCTTTACGGGTTGTGTCTGAAAGCACGCACATATCCCAGGTAATCACTGGCAGTGTGAAAGTGCAAAATCTAGTGACCCGTGAACAATTGCCAGAACACTTTACCCGTGTATTTGCCGGAATGGCAGTGTAAAAGGGGCTATATTGGGACCATGTTGAAGACTGAGTCCTGAGCTACACACACACACACTGATGTCTAAATCACACCTACGTATTGGGACCATGTTGAAGACTGAGTCCTGAGCTACACACACACACACTGATGTCTAAATCACACCTACGTATTGGGACCATGTTGAAGACTGAGTCCTGAGCTACACACACACACACATTGATGTCTAAATCACACCTACATATTGGGACCATGTTGAAGACTGAGTCCTGAGCTACACACACACACACACTGATATCTAAAATCACACCTACATATTGGGACCATGTTGAAGACTGAGTCCTGAGCTACACACACACACACTGATGTCTAAATCACACCTACATATTGGGACCATGTTGAAGACTGAGTCCTGAGCTACACACACACACACACTGATGTCTAAATCACACCTACATATTGGGACCATGTTGAAGACTGAGTCCTGAGCTACACACACACACACACTGATGTCTAAATCACACCTACATATTGGGACCATGTTGAAGACTGAGTCCTGAGCTACACACACACACACACTGATGTCTAAATCAACACCTACATATTGGACCATGTTGAAGACTGAGTCCTGAGCTACACGGCACACACACACTGATGTCTAAATCACACCTAAATATTGGACCATGTTGAAGACTGAGTCCTGAGCTACACACACACACACACTGATGTCTAAATCACACCTACATATTGGGACCATGTTGAAGACTGAGTCCTGAGCTACACACACACACACTGATGTCTAAATCACACCTACATATTGGGACCATGTTGAAGACTGAGTCCTGAGCTACACACACACACACTGATGTCTAAATCACACCTACATATTGGACCATGTTGAAGACTGAGTCCTGAGCTACACACACACACACTGATGTCTAAATCACACCTACATATTGGGACCATGTTGAAGACTGAGTCCTGAGCTACACACACACACACTGATGTCTAAATCACACCTACATATTGGGACCATGTTGAAGACTGAGTCCTGAGCTACACACACACACACACTGATGTCTAAATCACACCTACGTATTGGGACCACATGTCCTAAACTAATCTCCTAATAAAACATGGTTACCTTGTTTGAGATTGGCATCGTCCAGGTCTACCATGGAGGAGGATTTTGGTCTACGAACAAGTGATTTCTGGGAGCCTATGATGAAGCATTTTTTTAATCAATTAATTAATTCTTTACATGAATAATAAGTACATGCCAATGCTTTATTGTACTACTTTGAAAGGCTATGTTAATTCTCTTAATTTTGCTCTCTTTGCTATCTTTACAATACATGTGGTATTCTTATGACTTTAAGCTAAAGGGTTACTCCACCCCAAAATAAAAATTGTCAATAATTACTTACCCCCATGTCGTTCCAAACCCGTAAAAGCTTCGTTCATCTTCAGAACACAATTTAAGATATTCTGGATGAAAACCGGGAGGCTTGTGACTGTCCCATAGACTGCCATGTAAATAACTATGTCAAGGTCCAGAAAAGTATGAAAAACATTGCCAGAATAGTCCATCTGGGGTCATTATTTTTGTTTTCTTAGTGTACAAAAAGTATTCTCGTCACTTCATAAAGTTACGGTTGAACCACTGATGGCAGATGGACCACTCTGACAATGCTTTTCATACTTTCCTGGACCATGAAAGTGTAATTTACTTGGCAGTCTATGCTACAGTCACAAGCCTCCTTATCCAAAATATCTTAAAATTGTGTTCCGAAGACAAAACTAAGCTTTAATGGGTTTGAAACAACATTGGGGTTTTTCTTTGAAGAAACTTTAAGTCCCTCGTCTTGACGTCCCTCGTCTTGCAGGTTGCCTGCTGATTGTGGAAAAAAAAAGCAACTATCTAAAGTACAGCACAGTTACTCATGCAATTGCTGAAATGTACACTTCCTATCCAGCGGAATTATCCAGAGTAATGGAGTAGAGGCAGAGCTGGAGGAATAATAATGTATAGAATTTGAATAAACGTATGTACCATTCACATGATCCTCATACTCTTGTCTTCTGCAGCTTAAAGTTTGCGGTTCTGCCTCATCACTGGAACTGTTGCTCGACACATCCATTTCATCTAATTAGGACAAAAGCATAAAGTTGTTGAATGCCACTATCACACCATTTCTACTTCATTTTCTCTCAATGTGGCCCATTACAAAAATCTGTGAAGCTAAACTTGTACTAGATTGCTTCTGTATTAAAATTAGGGATGCACCAATCATGATTTTTCATGGCCGATTCCGATACCGATTTTTTTTTTTACAAGTAAACTGGCCGTTTCTGATTTCCGATTGTTTAGTTTTTTTTTTGAGCAACAAACAATAAAAGAAGGAAAGTGTGCATAAACAAGATTTTATTTAGTATTTAATAGGCCAAACTGGCTTTTGGCTATTGAAAACAACCGTAACCATCTGAAATAATGGAAGTAACTGCACAGTAAGTACAGTAGCCTACATTCAATACAAACATAGATGGTACAGACATCAGCATTTAGCTTTTGTTTCTGAATTGGGTTGAAACTACAGAGAACTGGCCTTAAATTAAAAGATTAACTGTAACCATGTGAAATTAAAGGCAACAACTACATAGTTCTACAATCCAAACAATACAAAAGTGTTCCTGTGGCTCAAGTGGTAGAGCATTGCATTAGCAGCGCAAGGTTGTGGGTTTGATTTCCAGGGAATCTGAATGCACTGTATGTCGCTTTGGAAAAATGCGTCTGCTAAATGCATATATACATCAAATAAGTGGTTTCTTAATCAGCATTCATTATTTGTTTTAGTTTTTAAATTTGGTTTTGAATAAAAGGTCTTTACCAGTGAGACTAAATAAAAGTGTACTATATAAATAAATTATTCCAAAATCAAATAATGTTGGTGCGAATAAACCAAAGATGCAAAGTGTTTCATTCATCAACAAATAAAAAAAAAAATAGGGTAATGATTCACATCTATATTTTTTTACTTGAGCCAATGAAGTTAAAAAGTTAAAAAATATAGATGTGAATCATTACCCTAAAATTTTTTAATTGGATGAATGAAACACTTTTTTTCAGTGTGCTACA
>NW_020524503.1:0-54818 GCF_003368295.1 Carassius auratus
TGTTTTTGATGGGTTGTCTAGACTGAGCCTTTTATTTTATTTATTTTCCTATTTAGTTATTATCATACTTGGTTTAACTAATTTTTTCTCACCTGCAACACTTCCATCATGAATTTCCATGCTGGTCCAGGCCGGTCTAGCTGGTGAGCCAGTATAAGCATGAACTGGTCAAACAGCATGGTTTTTCTGGTGGTTAATCTAATCAAGGAGCTTTGTTGAAATACCAGCATGCCAGCATCCAGAACACACACGTGCTGGTATTATCAACTGTGTTCTTACCTTTCCCTCCCAATTCACAGTCCACATACTCTTCCTCTCACTCTCCTTGGCTAACCTCCATGTTGTGTCTCTTGTCTCTCTTCTACCCATACTTTTCCCTTATCACCGCTCCCTCACTTGTACAGCAATGAATACCTGCCCAGCTTCAACCCAATAGCTCTGAAGGACACTGCACTCTCCACCAACAAACCCATTGAGTTGAAGGGGCCTGGAGGCAAGGCCACCATCATCCATGCGCAGTACAACACCCCCATCAGCATGTACTCCCAGGATGCTATTATGGATGCCATTGCTGGTCAGTCCCAGGCCAGGGGTAGCGAGCTGTCTGGGTAAGACCTGTCACACCTAAATGTGTCTTCTCCCTCCTCCCACGACCTGCATGACACACGTTTGCCATAATGCCTGTCAAACAGCCATGCTTGTTTGGGCCAGCGCTATCTGCTAATGCTCAAGAGGCTAAAGACTTCCCAAGGATGTCTGATCATAGTCTGGATATAGTCTTCTCTTCCTCGGTTCACAGTATTGATTGACAGTGATGTAAATCAAAGCTTTTTAAGTCTTCATTGCGTATAGCATATGTTAGTTGGTTCTGTGGAAACCAGTTGGCATTTTTGTGTGGTTTTCAAATTGGGAATCAGATGATGGGAATGCTCCAGTTAGCACAAGTTAGGGGCGTAGGTATATGAGTGAACTACCCTTCAAAAGTTCGAGTCAATTTAAAAAAAAAAAATATTCTTATTATTTCAGCAAAGATGCATTTAATTGATCAGAAGTGACGGTTAAATTACATTTAAATGTCACAAGAAGGTTTCTATTCTATTAATCTTTCTGTAAAGATCTGAAGTGCTTTTCATTTGAGCTCTATTCATCAAAGAATCCTAATAAAATAGTAATAGTAGTAGATCACAAAAATGTTAAGCAGCACAACGGTTTTCAAATATGATAATATAAGAAATGTTCTGAGCAGCGCATTATCAGATTAGAATTAGTTACTGAAGGATCATGTGACACTGAAGACTGGAAAAACAGTCTTGTCATCTCAGGAAAATATTATATTTAAAATAAGCTAAAATAGATAACAGTATTGTACATTATAATCTCTCACAGACTCCAAACTCTTGAAAGGCAGTGTGTGACTTGTAATCTGTACTGGAGTGAGTTGTGTATCTGTGCACTTTTTCTCTCCATATCCATGAGTTTTAGCAGTAGGTCTGCTTGTGGTCTTTTTATGTTTGTTGGCACTAGTTTTCTGATGCCCTATGGTTTGAAATCATGAAAATGAGAGATCAGGCTTTCAGGCCTTGTGTCAGAAGCCACTCTCTAATGCATAACATAGAAGCTTTATCTAATTTTCCCTCTCTCACTCCAATCCTTTCATCCATCACTTCATCTATCCGTCATACCGTACATCATGTACGCCTGTCCCCACCCTACCTGTGTCCAATCTCAAATGGCCCTGCCCGCAGCAATGAACTGACTCTTCACTTTCGTAAAGTAGCCTGATCCATCTGTTTGATATGAGCAGTCTCTTTCCGTCTATTCCTTGCGCATTGCATGCCTGATCACCACATTATCCTTTTCTCTCTCATCTCTCTGTCTAACCTTCCTTTGATTGCTCTGAAGCATCTGGAGTTGTGAAACGCACCTGGCTTTCATGAGTCGAGACTGTACTGTGACTTTTGAATTAGTTGTATTTTGTCTTTTTATTTAGCCGAATGCAACGATGACCTTACATACTCCTCTTTTTGTCCCTCTCAGACTGCATCTTTCACTTCCCTTTCAAATTCTATTCTGAAACCCTTAATATTGCCGCTAGGTGACTTAAGGAGTGTTTGGTGGAAACATGTTTAAATGGTGAAGTTTACAGAAGGAGGGTCTGCTAATGTGGAAACACTAAATCTATTGAAGCCATTGAGTTTTAGATGCCAACAAACAGATTTCTGAATGCTCTGCTCTGTCATCTTCTGGGTAAGAGATATAGCGTGTCTAAAATATGCTGTCATAATGCATTTGGTAGTGATAAGCAAGCTTCTGCCCACAACGCCCATGCTTTTCTTTTTATTAACACTTGTATGAAATATGCTGCAAAATATTCATTGATTTATAGAAAATCATCAGTGTTAACAGACATATGTTAGACTGGACACTGTAAATTAGTGATAATTGCAGTAAATTAATCAGAATGGGTGCAATTTATGTCCCACTGCAACTTCAAAAATGCTTTTAATGTCATTAAACATGAAAATAATTTGGCTGACATTCCCGTCATGCTGATAGGAAAGTGTGTGTTTTCAACGCGACCGGCTCTTTCTGTGGTTGCAGTAATCTGCCAGTTAAAGACCGTGTTATAGACAGTGCTTCCCCAGTGTATCAGGCCGTCATTCCCAGTGAAATTGATAAACTGGAGCCGGCAGATTGGGCCAAAAGAGCCGCCCAGCTGCAGTCCAAGTTCCTTCCGTGTTCCTCGCCCACATTACTGGAACTGAATACAGTAAGTCTGCCTTCATGTTTTTGTCACTTTGCTTTTGTTTTGATATAGATTCTGACTTACAGTGTAGAGTCTGACATGTTCTCTCTTTGTTCTTTTCGCTCCTCCTCTGCAGTGCAAGACCCTGATGAGGAAGCTCTAAGAAGATCAAGGTAGGCATCTAGCAGCAGCATCTGGTGGCCACATACTAGACCTGGGCTGAAATCCAGCCCTCTGCCTCTTGAAACTTAAAAGGCTGATCAAAAAACTGACATCTGATCAGATTCCCCATCCAGACCCCAATCAGACACCACTCTCTGTGCTGAACTTGATTGACTCTCATTAGATGCATCAATCTAATACAGCTTGGATGTATTCATAGTAGTCTGTATCAGGGGCGTAGTACAGTACAGAGGAGTTGTACCTTTTGTTAAATAAGCTGTTACATGGTAAAGTTTAGGTAGTGAAATATAAAAATATTTACCTGAAATATGAAGATATTTAATTAAAAGTACCAGAGTGTTCACATTTAATTGTGCATTGATTGTTCATATTGTATCTAGAATTATAGGTTGCATTACAGAATGCTTTTTAACTCTGTGTTTGCAAAACTATATATAATCTTTCAAATTGGATGTGCAAATAACAGAACATATAAACCCAGTTACTTGACATGAAGGATTTTGACATTACTTGTACAAGTACAAATTTCTAAAATTCGGAAATTACTACTTATTAATGTTATTACTACATTAGTAGTAGTTAGTTAAATACTGTACTTTACACAAGTACCCTGGTGGTACTTGTATCAAGCTTTATATTTCACATATCTTAAGCTCTCATTTATTTCACACTGTCATTACATATCTGATGCAATACAATGCAGAATGTGACCCCTGGCATTCAGTTACATGAACATTTTAGCTCAAGGCAGCCGCCAATGTTTGTATACAATCACATCTTGGGCAGGGAAGTGAAAGCCATATTCCCTAACCCATTTCTCCACCCTCTTTTTCTCTTTTTTCCTTCCCCTTTTGTCTTGCATATATGTGTTGATGTCACAGGGATATGTTTGAATCCGAAGCCAAAGGCCCTCGTTTTGCTAAACTGAAAAACTGGCACCATGGCCTGTCTGCACAAATACTTAATGTGCCTCAGTAAAGCACCCCAAGATAGAGAGAGCTAGACAGCTGGCATAGACAGAATGCAGTACTGCTCTAACAGGAAAGTCCATGCATGTGAGGTGAAAGCAGAAAGAATGAAGATAAATGTGAATTATGTTGTTTGGCTCATTAATACAGATTAAAGCTAGTTGTTCACTCTATAGTATAGATTTAGGAATTGCTCATGATAGTGTTGCCACCATTTACATTCTCTCTCTTGTATCTGATTGTTTGCTTACATACTGATGGTTGTTGAGAACATCACTGTATCTGTGCACAAGTCTTTCAAATCCATCAAATAAAAGAAATGTGATGAACTTATCATGTGGAAAGGCTTTTTGGCACTGGGATTTGTTTAGGTGTGAAAGTATGCATGGATTCCAAAGATGTGTACAGAAAGGAAATGAACTTTAAACTTTGAATTAAATAATGTTCTTTAGAAATGTCCTAATATTAATCTTTAGATATATAGCCTGTAGCCTGATAACTTTCGGTCATTCCCATTTTATTCTTGGCCATAAATTCACAAAGAAGCCGCTCTGCTTTTTAGAATAGATCAGTGGATCTCAGCAAGGGGGACAAGGTCAAACTTCCATGGGCGCGGTGTTGTTTCAAATTAGTAATATTTTTTTAAATTGACGTTTTGCATTTTAAGCGTTACATTTATTGGAATATCCAGTAAATGTAACTTTTAAAATGCTGAAACATATCGAATCTTTTGGAATCAAATAAATTATTACAATTATTCAAATTAAATTAATAATAATAATAATTATTATTATTTATATTTTAAAACATTTATTTAATAAAATTAAAGTAAGCAGTTTTGTCATAATTATGTCAGAAATACCAGGGGAAATATCTTAGACAGTATGGGGGTCCTTTGAAAAATATTTTAGACAATGGGGATCCTGGAAGAGTCAATAAACATGAGAACCACTGAATTAGATCATTTGGTATTTTACCTTTTTCTGCGTAGATCTAAGAAGCTAACCCTTTGATACTGTGATAGTATTTCAGTGATTACGTAAGGGCAAGTTTGTTTCAAATGGTTAGCAAATGTTGAAATCGCTTGCGCATTCAGTCGGTTTTATTCCAGGAGTCATTTCTTATCTGTTGAAAAGCTAAATCCTGACAGACAGTCACTAACACTATTATCTCTTTAAGAAAAAAAATGTCAGACATTTCTTACTTAAGCCTGTGGTTAAACATTAGACAGCCCAGGGGTTTCAAGTGATAAGGATGTTGATCTGTCTGTCCGTTGTCTATCTATCCCAGAGCTTTGCATATGGCACTGATCTGGGATGAGACTGGAAAAATGTTGTTACTCTGATAGATCACTGTTTTCAAATCCAATGGTTTACTTTTGAGAAAATTAGGCTGTTAGTAAGATTTTATGGAGGGAGTGTAAAGTATATTTGTGTAGGAAGAGTAATAATTTAGCTACATGAGTGTGGCTGTAGGGACAAGCTCTCTGTCTGGAGGATAAGCGAAGGCGCGTGAAGCCATCAGAACTTCACACGGTTGAGCAAGAAGGATGTCAATGTCTGTGAGTAGAGAGAGTCTATAAACCAGGACTTTTCCTCCAGGTAATTCTGCTTGTCTGGTTGTCACGCAGGGAAATGGTGTTAGCTCTGCTTTTGGCTGGTTTGTGCTAAATTTGTATTTATAGTATAGAATTATGCCTCTGCTAACGGTTTCCTTTTCTCAACACCTTCACACCACTGGTTTACTTCACTTATCAGCCTCCCACTTGCATGCAGTGCATGCTGGGAAGTCTGTGTGACTGCACAGGAGTGCTTGTGGCCCTGGGTGGCTGGCCCCTCCCTCACTCTTCATCCTTGTCATATTTATTCAGATTTCTGCCTTCATGTACATATGAACACATCATGCTAGACATATGTTCCATCAGTTAACTGTTATGTATATTATGCTTTAATTTTCTTCATATTTTCAGTCTTCGACTTTTTATCAGACACTTATCATTTGACTGAAACAAAACATTTATTTCATTGCACATCACTGCAGTGTCCTATGTTTATTTTTGCTCATTCTGCCAGGATTTTGTTTTTCGATATTTCTTTCAACTTGGCACTTCATTGGTATCAGTAATTTGATGCCTTTTTTTTGGATTCTATAATTGTAAGCAAACAATATCTGATTGTTTGCTTACATACTGATGGTTGTTGAGAACATCATTGTATCTGTACACAAGTCTTTCAAATCCATCAAATAAAAGAAATGTGATGAACTTATCATGTGGAAAGGCTTTTTGGCACTGGGATTTGTTTAGGTGTGAAAGTATGCATGGATTCCAAAGATTTATATGTACAGAAAGCAAGTGAACTTTAAACTTTGGATTAAATAATGTTCCTTAAAAATGTACTAATTTTAATATTTATACATATAGCCTAATAACTTTTTTAATTAGTTTCCAAGGTCACATTTTCAATTTACATTTTTTTAAGGTTTTCATATGTTTTATATTTACTTAATGTTTCACATTCATATTATATTATATTATATTATATTATATTATATTATATTATATTATATTATATTATATTATATTATATTATATTATTATTCATTGTGGTTTTAATGTGTGTATATATTATTGTACTTTTTAAAAATTGAAATGCCAAGTCAGCAGAGTGCCACTTTTTTCTGATTTGGCACTGAACACTGATTTATTTTTTCCACCATGCTAAAATCTCATTTTTAGTGCCAGATTTGGTCCGAGCAGCTCTGTATGAATCTGAAAAGCCTCTCCGTAGTAATATTAAGTCTTTGCGTAACTTGTACCCAGTCATATGTCTTCCTGTGTTTTGTTAACGATTTCTTCCATGAAAGGACTTAATATTTTCCTCAAAACAGTTATACATAATTGGAAACAAATGTTTAATACTTAATTCTGCATTGGTTGGAAACTTGAACCAATTGTTGTTATTATTGCATGTGTATTTCATATTTCATTCAATATTCATTCATTCATTCATTCAACTCTCTGCTATGCCAATTTCATTTGCTAATTTGCATGTAAAGAGAGGAACAGTGATAGTCTACATATTAGGCTTCTTTTCATGAGACTGTGTTGCACTAATCCGCTTTAGGAGAACACACTTTTCCTTTATGTCCAAGCATATAATGCCAGCAGATGGCACTCCAGTATCTTGTCTGAATTGTCTGAATCATCTGCCTGTCTTGACTCTCTTTGCCCTTTGGACCCCTGGTCCATTAAATAGCGAGTTACATGTTTGCAAGCAGTTTAGTACAAGTTTCATTTACAACCTCTCTTTCTGGAGGCGTTGTCTGCTTCTGTGATCTGTATTTCACTGTTCTCTGAATCTGTGCTGAGATTCAAGATTTTGTTAATATAACTAAACCAGAGTTTGACAGCCTAGCTAGTTGATGAATACAGTGATTAGGACTGTATAACCTATACAGTGTTTGTGTATGTGTGTGTGTGTGTGTGTGTGTGTGTGTGAGAGAGAGAGAGAGACTCATGTAATAAGTGATGTAATCATCATTTCTTAAGATATATGTTTGTTTGTGTGCAGACTTTCTCTAGTTTCATTCTCTCAATAAATGCTAATCTATGTTTGCTTTCTGCCACCACACACCTCTCCCAAAGCCCCTCCGATACACACATACATGCTCCTCTTCCGTTATACACATCAAAATAACAGAGGGATTCCATACACATACAAGTTCACCACAGAAAGTGTTCAAATCTTTGTGAAGGCTTCGTAAATGTCTGCAACCAACATTTACAGACCTTTCTCTCTGTTCATAACCATAACTCCGTATGAGAAACAGAGTGACATTAAAGCTGAAGTGTCTAATTTTTGAGCCACACTAATTGGTTCACAAATTGGAATTGCAAACAGCTATTTTTGTACAGGTTTCCAGAACATTTCCCCTCTTTTTTTTATTGGTTGTTACACACAAATTTTCCTGTTCCAAACTAGTTGCATAAGACTGGGTTGGTTAAGCCAGTGTTGCTGTGTTGGATTGGTTGTAAACTTGGGGCCAATCATCAGGAGAACCTACAAATGGTTCACTTATATGCGTTTCTGCAAAAAAAAAAAAAAACATTTCAGCTTTAAATGCTCTCTTTATTTAATCTTTTACCTCACTCTTCCCTATGGGCTTTTTCAACATTAAATGGACAGGAAGAGAGAGAGATGGTCATGAAGGATGGTTGTGGAGTGTGTAAAGGGGGTCAGCCAGCGGTCCACCACCAGGCCTGCTGCTGCTAGGTGCCTGCCTTTTATCTTCTCTCTCCTGCCTGGGCGGCTCCAGCACCAATCTGTTTCCATCATTTGATTGTGTTTGATTATGTACAGGCCAGGGGATGCCAATTGAATAAAGAAATGTCTATTTGTGATTAATGCACTTTTCTTTGCTTGGATTACAGGGGAGTATTATTTAACACTAATCTACTGTTCTCTAACCACTGAATTGTGTTTTATGGACACGCTAAAAGGGTTTAAGTAGCCTAGGTATATACCCCCGTCATTGTAAAATGGTGAGGTCCTGCTGTATGCAGTTCATTGTCCCTGTTTGAGCACATGCTTGATAGTAGCCATTATGTCTGGATTCATTTAATTCATCCTAGAATAGCACTTATAGTTGTCTAAGCTGCTGAGACACCACTGTAAAATATAGTCCGGTCCTTCTTCACTGCTCAAACTGTGACTCATCCCAGATCAATAGTTCATAGTCTTTTATGTTACAGTTTTTACAATCCATCAATCACTAAATAGATAAGTCTAATGAGAATAAAGCAATTAACATTTCTTTCCCCCACGATGGACATCCTTGCATTCTGCTCAGAAATGTTGTAAGCATGAGAATGAAACAGCTGCTTATAACAAAATTTAACTTAAATTAAGACATATATACATACATGGCCTGAAACACGGCTGCTGTCTGTATTTGTGGCTTGGTTCATCAGTTTCTGACATCACTGCAACCTAACCTTGTATCCAGTACTCTGGCTGAGCATGCTTCAGTTTCCACCAGTATTGCATCTGTCTGTCCGCCTACTATCGCTGCTTTGCCCAATGAGCTCCTTTCGGAGCTGCAGATAGCCATTCAGGCACCCAAGCCTGATGCGGCGCAGTTTTCTGAGCAAACCACTGTAGCCAGGTAAGTTGCATGTGTTGCTATTTTATGCTTGGTTTATTATATTCCTCATTGGTATGTATATGTGCAATGCATACGCAAAAGTTTGAGGTCCGTAAGACTTTGTTTTTGTTTAAATAAAGAATGTAATACTTTTATTCAGCAAGAATGCATTAAATTGACCAAAAGTGACAATAAAAACGTATTATAATGTTACAAAAGATATTCAATTTAAAATTGTATTGCAATCAAATATTAAAGGGTTCATATAATGCGATTTTAAATCTTCTCTTTGGAGTGTTACAAACTCTTGGTGAATAAAGAAGATCTGTAAAGTTCCAAAGACTAAAGACTCAAACCCAAAGAGACATTCTTTATAAAAGAGTCAACCACGCCCCCCTAAAACAGCTCGTTTTAACACACCCCCACGTCTCTACTTCACTATGTGGGAAGGTTTGCATAATGCTGCCCAAATGTTTACTCAAAGAAAGAAGGCGTATCTTTTATTCTTGCTGAAGTACTGTTGTCGCCGCTGCTGCCATCATGTTATGGAGTCACCGTGCGTTTCATTGTGAAAGCGAAAAAACTTTGTTGGCCTTCCAAAAGAGGACACGACTAGAAATCAGTGCTTAAGTTGTATTAACAACACTTTTCCGGAACAGTTAAACCCAAATATTCAAATGTCTGCAGTGCATTTTTTGGAGGATGAGGACTATTTCCTGTGAGAGTAGCCTGCAATGCCGGTGGCTGTTTCTATAAAGTGGGGCAGTTCCAACTTTATAAGGACAAAGTCTGCAAGTACACTATATGTAAAGGATTTGCCACTGATGATTCAAATGTGAGTTTTGAGCAGTGTAGAGTAACGTTAGAGCTTGTTGTTTGTCATTTCTCTGATCACAAATGCAGACATGATTTTATTTTTATGCAGCGCGATTCACAGCACGATACGCAACTCGATGCGCAATGCATAAAAAGACAGTATAAGTCATAATCTGTAATTATGTCCACACTGGATGCAACAAATGCCTTGTTTGTAATGGGTTTTAATGTTTTTTTCCTAAAAAATAATGTGTTTTTTGTACCTTAAACCGCATAAATGCATTGCATTACATTGAATACACAAAAAATATATTTTTTTTAGCAACGTCATATGACCCCTTTAATATAAACAGCACAACTGTTCAGCATTGATTATAATGAGAAATGTTTCTTGAGCATAAATCAACGTATCAGAATGATTGCTGAAGGATCATGTGTCTTTGAAAACTGGAGTAATGGCTGCTGAATATTCAGCTTTACAAACTCAGAGGAAATAACATTATAAAAATATATTACAATAGAAAACATTTTAAATTGTAAAAATATTTCACAATATTACAGTTTTGCTGTGTTTTTGATCAAATAAATGCTGTTTTGGTGGGCACAAGAGACTTCTTTCAAAAACATTAAGAAGACCTGCCGACCTCAAACAATAAGTGTTATTTATGTTCAAAGTTGTTTTTGCTGTTTTTCTGTTGTTTGGGGATATTTATTCCCAATTTTATTTTTATTTTATTTTTTTCCGTTTAAATTTTGATTACTTTGATTACAGCTTGTTTGGCTGTGTGTAGGACATAACATTAGCAAGTTATTTCAATTTTAATTCACTTGTTTGGTGGAGACATGTTATTGAAATGTAACTATTTATATTAGATTTTGACCTATCGTTTGACAGATTGTAGGGCAAAGTCAAATTGTGTTAGAACAGAGAGTCTCCATTGATCCTGGAGACTCAAAGCAAAGTCAGTCCTCCAATCCTATTAATGTTATAATCAATTACTTTAATCCTCTAATATGATCTTCTTTGTCTTAACCCAATTTCTTGTTGCAGCTGCTGCTTCATTTGCTACAGCTACTTGCTTACTACTAATACTCTTCCCCCGAAGGAAACTGAAACTCACATTTGAATGAATCCATGTCATCAATGACAGGATGGCTGTTTATTTTGGCCATCTGCTTTAATGAGTGGTGTGTCTTTTATCATCACATTGTTCAACAACAGGACTTGACCCATATAAAAACATTTTTTTTTTAATGAGGTACAACTACACCTGATGCTGTAATGTAACCCGCAAGCATTTTTTTTTTTTTTTTTTAAGTCTCGAACAGTCCCAGTCAGTATCAGATCTCGAAATTGGCTTATTTTATGAAATCTTTTTCATTTTCTTATATGTAATATTACATATTAATAATTTTATATATGTATTATTTCTAGAGATTCATATTATCTTTTTTAACCAAGTCATAATTAAGTTTTTGAGACTTAAGTTTGAGTTTTCATATCTTGTAATTGACACACATTGGCATTGAAATTGCCACATGATTTACTCCCCCTTAAGCCATCCTATGTGTATATGACTTTCATCTTTCAGACTAATATAATCAGAATTATATTAAAAAATGTCCTGGCTCTTCCCAGCTTTATAATGGCAGTAAATGAGGGTTGAGATTTTGATGCCCAAAAAAGTGCATCCATCCATCATAAAAAGTTCTGTTTGTGAAGCTCAGGAATGCATTTGTGTAAGAAAAATATCCATATATAAAACTTTATAAACTGCTGTTGTATATGTGTTCACTAAAGAGTGGCAGTCCTGCGTATGATGTAGGACATAGGCATAAAGTAAACTCTGTTAAGAAGTGACGAACACAGAAGCACAGACGAGAGAGCAAAACAAAACACAGGTCATGAATTAGAAATAAAAAACAAGGATTTGTAAAGAAGGATTACATTACACCTATGTCATCCGCTGAAATGCCACTCTCTATTGAATATGAATATGACAGTTAGTGGAAGTTAAATATTGTGGTTTATAAAGTTTTAACTATGGATATTTTTCTCACACAAACAAGTCGCTTCGCTTAAGAAGGCCTTTATTAACCTCCCTGAGCTGTGTGGAGTACTTTTATAATGGATGGACACACTTTTTTGGGCATTTACTGCCACCATAAAGCTTGGAAGAGCCAGGACATTTTTCCTGTATTCAATGTGTTTATCTGAACGAAGAAATTCATTACACCTAGGATGGCTTGAGGGTGAGTAAATAGGTAAGTTTGTTTTTTTTGACATGGCAGAAACTCTTTGTATTGCATACACTGACACAGCAGTCTTTTAAGTTTATTGCATGCAGACTGGTGTGAACTTCATATTTTCAAGATATCTAAACAAATAAATAACGGTAACACTTTAGAATAGGAAACACCTATTCACCATTAATTAAGAGTTTTCCCTCAATAAACTCCTAATTTTCTGCTTATTATTAGATAGTAAGGTAGTTGTTAACTTTAGGTATGAAATAGGGTTAGGGGATCTAGAATATGCCATGCAGAATAAGGCATTAATATGTGCTTTATAAGTACTAATAAATAGCCAGTATGCTAGTAATATGCATGCTAATAATCAGCTAGTTAACTTTAAATAAAGTGTTACCAATGTAACAAAGTCTCCAGTACTTATTAAAAAACATAAGTCATATTTTTTGTTAATTCAGATTTAGATGACTATCTTTAATTTGTCTCCTACTAAAAGAGGTGATTGAGCCAGCAGCTGACTTAAAGACTATTAAGTTTCAGTTAGACTCTCTTAGCCATTAAAATGTAAAAATCTTGTTAAATATTTTTTTACATAGTATATCTTTGAATTCATATCTTTGTTTTTTGCTTTGTGTGTGTGTGTGCATGTATTTATGTTGGTAAGACAGTTTGTTCATGGTCTGTTTGTTGCCATGTTCACTCATATTGTACTCATAGTGTACTGTTGTTATATTCAGACAAAACAAGAACATAATACATATCTGACTAGTTATTTAAAGAGTTACTGCATATTCAGTTCATTTCAATATGTTGATTAGTTTGGAAGTCATACAGATATGAGTGCACATGTCCATTCTTTGGTTCAATGTAGGCATGATACTGTATGTTTGACTGTCCATCATTTTTGTCTTTGTTACATTACAGCTTCAACTTGCAGACCTCTATGGGTTACAGTTCCCAGTACAAATCCTCCATCTCCAGGTACTGCTGTGGTCCAGCTCTGTATTTAAACAGCAAATGTGTTTTCTCCTTCCCAGTGTCAGTGTGGCCTGCACATGCGCTGTTAAAATAACACAAATTTTTGCATTAAAAATTGTATTGAAGGGATTCAAATGTGTATGTGATTATGTGGTCAGATATCATTGGGTAATATTAGATCAGTCTCTGAGAACTGAATGTGCATCCAAACTTAGAGTCTGTAACCTGTGGACAACTAAAGTTACTAAAAGAAATATCACTCTATTTCTATTTGTAGATATTTACATGACTGTAGATGTTTTAAAACAGCTGACATACTGTAAAAATAAACAACCTTAGGAAAAACTTATGACAACTTATTTGGTAATGTGTCACGTGGTGTTTAAAGTGCTTCTATTATGCCTTTTCCAATATTACCTTTCAGCTGTATGTGAACATAAACTATCTGCAAAGTTGTAAAGCTGACAGTGCACGATAAATAAAGTTATTGTCTATAAAATAAAAATAAAAAAAGATTTGGCTCGCAATCACGTAAACGAGTCATCAGAAATTCGAATCTTATTCTGTTGCGGCTCTACGTCATGAAGTACTGGAACACATTTTCATAATGTCTGCAAAGTTCTACGTCACCAACATGCCTACCCACAAACACGCTAAAATTTCTGTGTGGTTAACATCATGTTCAGAAGACGCTGTATCCTACACTGTGAGAGTAAATTTGTTTTATCACATCTTTGAATTACCACAAACTTGTTAACACTTGACACTTACCACTGAGAAATGTCCTACTCAAGTCATGCTTGCGAATCCGTCTCTTTTCGATCAGCCAGTTTAACCATTTCATCATCAGACTCCAGCTCAAATTGGTGAGGTACAATCGATACTATCTTTTCTATATATTGACAAGTCTCAAGGGCTGTCATTCCATCATGGCAATGAGCGTTTTGTTTCTGACAAGCGCTGTACGCGTTATACCAATCCAGAGCCAGTCTCTATGGCTCTGGACCAATCAAAAAGGACTGCGCCATCTGACCAGTCATAGCAGTGAAGGCTCACGGAAAGGAGGGGTTTAGAGAGACTGAATCTTTGAACTGCTTTGCACGAGTCATTTGCGAATCATTTAGAAATTAGGTAAAATTCCATCTATTTTTTGAGAAAACTAATATGTTTTTTTGACCTTGCATGCATGTAAACCTGTTTTAAGAGAATCATAAAGCAATATTAGCAACCTTAAAATGGTATAATATTGGCACTTTAATTCCTGTTGCCCTTTCTGCATGTTTACACTTGCAACTTTATAATTATAGATGTTCAGAACATTTTATTATTATAGATTTTGCACGTTTCTGTGATATGTACCACATATTTAAAACTTAAAATACAGTTACAGTTTGCACACACCACAAAGTACATATGTTTGGTGCAAATACGAATGATGAAAATACATAATTTCAAAGATAAAAAAATATGGGCATCAATGGGGTGAAGTCTTTTCAAATGTGTAGTTATAAAACAACAATATAATTATTACATATTATAATTATAATTAATAAAAAATAAAGCATCTGCAAAAGTGTATTGTGAATGTTTTAGATTGATCGGGAAAAGTAAATTGTTAGGAAAGGCAGAAAGGAGGAGTAGCTTCTCATTTGAACTAAAATGTTACTGAGTTTCTGGTCTGTTCTTCTGTAGTTCTTACACCCAGCCTCCACCTATGCAGCAGCCTCCACCACCCATGCAGCACAGCTCCATCCAGATCCCTCTAGGTCCACCTCCAGCTAAAGTGGTCAGCAGTGCCACCATTGTGCCCGCAGCATACCCAGCTGCCCCAGGTAGCCAATCCACAGACAGTGGGTATAGAAAAAAATCACCTCCTTTAAAGTAATCACATTTTGCTGTTTTGCAGTCTGAAATTAAGATGGACACAGTATTTATTTTTTAATTCAGTTGTATTTACTCAGTGCAGTTTATAACATCCAAGTGAAAGATATAACACCAACATGTGAAGAAAAAATAACTATAAAAAACAGAATAAGTTGGAGTTGGAAGAAGGATCACCACAGTGTTTTGTTGAACCACCTTTTGCTTTAATTACAGTCTGTTACACGTCTAGACTTGATATTTTTCCACTCTTTGCAGAACTGCTCAAGTTCAGTTCAATTTGATGGAGACCGTTTGTGGACTGCAGTCTTCAATTCTTATTCCACAGATTATCAATGAGGTTTGAGTCTGGGCTCCGGTTAGGTTATGCAAGGACATTCACCTATTTCTCCTTCAAACACTGTGCGCTCCGTTTCGCTGTGTGCTTTGGGTCATTGTGGAAGGTAAACCTTGACAGCTTTCTGGCAGAGGGCAGCACATTGTCCTCTGGAATTTGATGTATTTTGCTCCATCCATTTTTCCTTTTATCCTGACAAGTGCTCCAGTCCCTCTGGTGTGGTTACCAAGGATGCGCTTCAGAGGCGAGCTAATCAAAATGGCCACAGCTGATCAAAGTTTAAGCCAAATGGCTTTGTGTGCCAATTGAGAAGGCGATTAGCTACACCTGACTGAGTTTACAAGTCATTTTTCTGACATGTTGTTGTGATATCTTTCACTTTATGTTATAAAGTTGCAGTGAGTAAATATATCTGGTTAAAACAAACGGTGTCTGTCTTCTTTTCTGGCTGCAAAACCACAAAATGTTATTATTCTAAAGGGGTTATTGTTATTACTTATAATTCAGTATATGAGTGTGTCCATCTTTGTATGACTGTATGTTTGCAATACTAGCTCATAGGCATCTTTTATCACCAGCTCCTCCAATGGTTCACAAACCTGCTCCTCCTCCACCTGCTCCTGCTCCAGCGTCTTCTTCCAACAGGCCTCCTTGGGTTACTGATGAGAACTTTTCCCAGAAATTTGACCCTGACAAACCCACCACCACCACAAATATCAGAGTGAACCCTCTTCCCCAGGCAGCCCCACCACCACCAGCCTACATCCCCAACCCTGTCCCTGTCCCTGCTCCGGCTCCTGCTGCACCCAGCCCTGCATTCAACCCCGCCCCCTTCCCACCTGTGGCTCGTGGAGTTGCTCAAAGGGCAGAGCGTTTCGCAGCCAGCAACAGAACACCTCTGTGTGGAGCCTGCAACAACATCATCAGGTGGGATAACACTTGTGCGACATTCACCCATCTGTAATCGCAAGACTTCACATAATATATATATAATGTTTAAAAAATATATAGGTGCATCTCAAAAATTTGAATATCATGGAAAAGTACTTTATTTTTTGTAATTAAATAAAAAAAAGTTAACTTTTTTATATTCTCGATTCATTGCACACAAACTGATTTATTTCAAGAGTTTTTATTTTATTTTTATTCTGATGGTTATGACTTACAGCTTAGCAAAATTTAAAAAATCAGTATCTCAAAAATAAAAAATAAAAAGATCAATCAAATAAAGATTTAGAAAACAGAAATGTTCGAGATCTCCAAAGCAGGTGTAATTATGCACTCAATACTTGCTTGGGGCTCCTTTTGCATGAATTACTGCTTCAGTGCGATGTGGCGTGGAGGCAATCACCCTGTGGCACTGCTGAGGCGTTATTGAAGCCAGGGTTGCTTTGATAGTAGCCTTCAGCTCCTCTGTATTGTTTGTCAGATGTTACTTCTCTTTCTCTTCACAATACCCCATAGATTCTCTGTGAGGTTATGGGCCGGTGAGTTGGCTGGCCAATCAAGCTCAGTAATATCATGGTCATCAAACCACATGGAAGTGGTTTTGGCACTGTGGGCAGGTTCCTTTTCTCCTTACCCCAGATGAAATGCTTCTGACATTTTTTCTGGTTCAGGAGTGGCTTGGTTCTAGGAATGTGACAGCTGTAGCCCTTTTCCTGAAAACGTCTGGGTGTGGTGACTCTTGATGCGCTGACTCCGGCATCAGTCCACTCCTTGTGAAGCTCTCAAGTTCTTGAATAGGCTTTTCCTGTCAATCTTCCCAAGGCTGTGGTCATCCCTGATGGTTGTGCACCTTCTCCTACCACACTTTTTCCTTCCAGTCAACTTTCTATTCATATATTTTGATACAGCACTCTGTGAACAGCCAGCCCTTTCAGCAATGACCTTCTGTGGCTTACCCTTTTTGTGGAGGGTGATGATCATCTTTTGGACAACTGTCAAGTCAGTAGACTTTCCCATAATTGTGGTTGCATGTTCTTAACTAGCCCAAGTGGTACCCAATATTTATACTCTAAATTAATCAAACTAATCAAGCTCAAAAAGGAATATTAAATTTTTTTGAAATACTGAATTTAAAATTTTCTTAAAGGGACAGTGAGTAGGAATTACTTCCATCTAGTGGTGAAATTGTATTTTGCATTCAAACTAATTTTGCTCTCCAGCGCCTCGCTTTTTCAATTGCGTGTTGCATCTACGGTAGGCGATATGTACCAAAAAGCTTTGACAGGATGTCTTCTAATAGCACTTCGTCGAGTTTTCCTTCAGGTGAACTGGTGTGTTATTTCAAACAAACTGCAACATGACAACTAACAAACGAATGTTACAGTATGAATTACTGACTGTGGAAAACATGAAATATTGTAATTAGTAGTTATGTCTTCTTTATTCGTTATATTTTCTGAATTATATGCATTGTTAGATATAAAAAAAATATTATAATATAGATTGTAACACTGACTTACCTGTCGAGAAGAAAACTGGCCACTTCAGCGTCTCTTTTGAAATCTTTATCCAGCATTAGCTCTTTCCACCAGTGGTGGACAGTAATGGAGTAGCTTTACTTCGTTACTGTACTTAAGTACATTTTTCAAGTATCTGTACTTTACTGGAGTAGTTTTATTTCGAGTAACTTTTACTTTTACTTCACTACATTCCAAAGCATAAAATCGTACTTTTTACTTCACTACATTTCATAAAACATATCGTTACTCTCTATAATATATCACATGCTCCGACACGCAGAAGCGGTGTCTGATTCGTCATGAACGAACTGAGTCTTTTCAAAATATACTTTTAAATCGGATCGCGAATCGCACCAAACGATTCATTTACGAATTAGAATGATCGGATTGCAGATGTTCTGGAGTCGACCACTCACTGATTCAAATGAACCGTTTGCGAGTCAGTAAGAACCGGGAGATCTTGTGAGCGCGCGTGCGTCTGATGTTGCTAAAAGTAAGTTATTAATGTAGAAATTTAGGATTAATTATTGTAACTGAAAATCATATTTAGGTCAAAATTGTCAGTTGTTTGGGAACTAAATCCGCTGTAAAGAGTGATATGTTTAAGCCCACTGAAATGCTCGAGTGCAGACGATGCAGACACATCAATCAGCTTCTCTGTGTTTTAGGTTAAAAAAAAAAAACACATTAAACAAACACAGATTACATAAAATAACTCGTGCATGTTCAAATTCCCCGCTGCCGTAATATTAACAGTTTTATTAAAATGCTACCATGTCCTATGTGACGTCTGTTTTTATATTGTTTATCAACAGTAACGTTATACATATGTATATTGTTTGGATTAACTAGACGAGTAGACAGACATGAATGTTTATTCATAACCGTACTGAAAATAAGTAAATATTGTTAGCTGATGCTAACTGTCTACCTAACAAGCTTGCTGGTGCTAACTTAAGGTAATTTTTTATAAATAATGTCCAAATATTTTTATTCAACCACCTATATTTTAAATTTAAATTTATATATAGATTACATAGGGACAAAAGAAAGCATGTGATGTTCAGAACATGGTAAGAGGGGAAGAGATGCACCCCGTTTGGCTAGGGGTGTTTTTACACCACAGACAAGATTTGAGTAGGAAAAAATCATTATGAAAATATAATTATATTTTCCTTAAAATGTTCTTCCTATCTTCAGGCCTTATTATCATGTCATATATTACTGTGATGTTCTGTAAAACAATGAACTTTAAAATACTTTGTTCTTACTGGTGAAAATCAGATGGTCAACTCTGCTTTCTCTCAGGTACATCACAGTGTAAGCTTCACAGTGAATATTACTCTCGTCAATGTAGTCCATATCAACAACAAAAATATATCTTGACTCCATATAGTGGTCATTTTGGAAAAAATCCCTGGGCCCGTATTCATGAAGAATCTTAATGCAAAAAGTAGCTCATAGTGACAAAATTCTAAGAAAATTCTTAGAAATGTGGGCATTTACTCTTAAAATTAAAGAAAAAAATCCTAGTAAAGAAAAAAAGTAATTCAGAAAGCATCTTAACCCTTAAAAGAGGTCTTAAGGTCAAACTTGTTAGGAGCACAGACGAGGACATTTAAGAGGCTTAAGAGTTTCTTTAGCAGAAGAGAAGAAAAAAAAAAAAAGAAAAGGGGGGGAAATCGAAGGGTTGTGGGTTCTAGTCTCGGGCCGGACGGAATTGTGGGTGGGGGGAGTGCATGTACAGTTCTCTCTCCACCTTCAATACCACGACTTAGGTGTCCTTGAGCAAGGCATCGAACCCCCAACTGCTCCATGGGTGCTGCAGCATAAATGGCTGCCCACTGCTCCGGGTGTGTGCTCACAGTGTGTGTGTGTGTGTGTGTGTGTGTGTGTTCACTGCTCTGTGTGTGTGCATTTCGGATGGGTTAAATGCAGAGCACAAATTCTGAGTATGGGTCACCATACTTGGCTGAATGTCACTTCACTTCACTGAAATGTGTTGCAGACAATGGATGACAGTGAGTTAATAAGACGGTATAGATTATATAATAATTTATAATTTAATATATAAATTAATCACTACATTACGATATTAAAATGCAACAATGCAATAGTGATGATTTGGGTCTGTCACAACCTTCTGTAAGCAGAGTGATCACACAATTCCAGCACTTTCAGAACATCTTATTGTGTCACAGTTCATTTAGTTTCCACTGGACATTCCCACCTTGCAGGCTCAAAAAACTGCATTTATGAATATAGCAGGCTTATAGGTGCGCACAAGCAGGGGGAATGAACCGTTAATAGTTTGTGCTATACGCTCCCATGTCTGCTTCTTGTCCCGTTCTGTGACACCCGGCCAAAATTTTCCTTTAAGAATGGCCTTGTGTTCATCCACTAACTGGGCTAACAGTAAACACTGTTCCTCTGTCCAGTTTGGCTTTCTCGCCCTTCTTGGTTTTGATTCCATGTTTCATACATTAAAACCAACATTCAAACCGCCACTTAAATAGGACAGCAATCACTGTAATTAGAAAGAGTGGAACAATTTTTATCATTCTAGGCCAATCAAATACCTTATAGGAAATTACAAGCATGGTAAATAAAAAAAGGATTTATATACACACTTATAATGTGTGTGTGTGTATGTGAGAGAACAGTCAAATAGGAAAAATTACGCATGTAAATTCAAAGTGAGAATTAGAATAGAGCCTATACTTAAAATCACTCTTTTTTTCCTTCTTGGACAACCAACCAATCACAGTCTTCAAAAGATTGTGTCATACATAGCAACGGGGTCAACCCCGCCTCCTCACTAAGATGAAAGTTTTTGTCTTTTCCTTACTCAGAGTTGCTCTCAGATTGGTCCCGAATCACTTTTAAGCTAAGACTCCTACGTAAAAGTTTTTAAGCTAAATTAAGAGTTTTCTGAGAGGATTCTTAGAATCTTTATGAATACGGGCCCTGGTATTTTGAGCAGTAGGATTATTAAAAAAAAAATGTGCTAGTATAAAATTTAATTAAGTAGCCTATATAACATTTCAAACATCTATCTTTCAGTACTTTTTTACTTAAGTACATAAAAAATTTAGTACTTTTGTACTTTCACTTGAGTAAAATTGAAAAAGGAGTACTTTTACTTTTACTGGAGTAATATTTTACTATACGTATCTGTACTTTTACTCAAGTACTTGATTTGTGTACTTCGTCCACCACTGCTTTCCACCTAGAAAAAGCTTCCCCGACATTAACTGTTGTTTTCTGTAATCTACGGTCACGTTTCCTTTTACGTTCTATTTTTGACTGTTTTGGCGACTATGTTTTCTTCTCCTGTGGCGCGGCATATGTATGGTCCATAATAAGAATGCAATCCAGACTTTTAAACTTGCCGGTGCAGTTTCAAGCGCCTCTCACTGCTCTGCACCTGTGTTTCTGGCTCTGACCGAAAACGCGCTGTGGAAACGCGTTGGCTTAGTACTTTTTGTCCCTCTCTGCTATTATAGTTTTGCAAGATGGCGGAACTACATGGAAGCCTCCGTCGACCTACCCGTCCCATGTATATAAAGATAATAAATTCTTCATTTACGAGGATTAGTTTAAACATTGGCATAGGTATTTGTACACCATTGAGGGCATATTTATGAATAAAAATATTGATTTTAGATAATAAAATACCTAAAAAGTTACTTATTGTCCCTTTAAGCTGTAAGTTGTAACCATAAGAATTAAAACAAAAAAACAAAGACCTTTTTCTTGATATTCAATTTTTTAAGATGCATCTGTATATATTTAAAAAGCAAAATAATTAATTGCTACTATTTAAAATACAATTAGAAAGAGAACATTTTTAAATTCAGTAAAGCTGATTCATTAAAGTGTATAAGTAATACTAAAATATAAAAAAGTATTTAATGCATACATTTTTTAATCACAGACCCAGACGTTAAGTCTTAAATAAATAAAAAAATCATAAAAATAAACATTATTAAATAATTAAAACTATGAAAAATTAAACAGTTCACCTAAAATACACTTGAAGAGAATATTTTTGTGACACTTCCAGTTATTTCCTTAGCAAGACAGAAATTTGTCAGATTTATTAAAAAAAAAAAAAAAAACAGCTGTTAAATCTTATCAAAATACTATTTGCCTTTGAATGTCCAAGGAGATTTTTAATAAGTGTTTTTGGACTCCTCAGGGGACCATTCCTGGTGGCATTGGGTCGTTCCTGGCATCCAGAAGAGTTCAATTGCCATTATTGCCACACATCCCTGGCTGATGCCAGCTTTGTGGAGGAGCAGAATAATGTTTACTGTGAAAACTGCTATGGCGAATTCTTTGCACCTACCTGTGCTCGCTGCAACACCAAGATCATGGGAGTATGTTGAAAGCATATTAACATTGAGCACACATGCTGAAAACACACTTCACAGGTACTGACAGTTATTCCACTCCACATATTCTCAACAGGAAGTGATGCATGCACTGCGCCAGACCTGGCACACCACTTGCTTTGTGTGTGCAGCTTGTGGAAAGCCTTTTGGAAACAGCCTCTTTCATATGGAGGATGGTGAGCCGTATTGTGAGAAAGGTATGGAAGCCACCAGCTATGTCTTTGGTGTATGCAATTATACAGTCCAGACAACTGTAATTTTCATTAAATATTTCTGTCACCAGATTATATTGCACTCTTCAGCACAAAGTGCCATGGCTGTGACTTCCCAGTTGAGGCAGGAGACAAATTTATTGAAGCTCTTGGCTACACATGGCATGATACCTGCTTTGTTTGTACGGTAGGTTCAAAATCATTTCGTCATAGCATAACCTCTGTATGGTTTATAAATAATTAATCTCTGAGGAATTATGCCTTTATTCATTTCTGTCCCAACATACAGGTGTGCCACGTGAACCTGGAAGGACAGCCTTTCTATTCCAAGAAAGACAAGCCCTTATGCAAGAAGCATGCACATGCCATCAATGTGTAAATGCGTCAACATTGCATCAAAAGCTGTCAGTGAAGGAACTAAATGCAATTGTTACATATGCATGTGTGGTTTTATGGCAAGACATCAGTGCCAATCCAAATGACACAAAAAATAATATAAAAGATATACAGTTTAGTTTATTAAACCGCATATTAGTAAGCAAGTGACTGAATGATACATAAACTAGGCTAATTGACATTTTTAATCCAAATCCAATGTGCACGTTTAATTCAAGTTAATTCTTTGTTTTTATAATAACCCTAATACATTTAAATACATGCACTTGTTTGTCTGATATAAATTAATTTAAGAGATATAACATTTTCACTTTTTGGATGGGATTGATGAATTTATGCAACATACAATTTTGTGATGTTAGTGAATAAAACCTTAATTTTAAAGATTAATATTATACATGAATGTTGAAGATTGCCTGCAGATGTAGTTGCTTTTGACATAGTGTGTCATGTCTTGAATCATTCATAAACCAGAAACAGCCTGAAAAACTCTATGCATGTTTTTATGCCTTAAACTGTAAAGTCAATTTAAATGTTTTTATTCCATGACTATTTGTTTTCCTGAACAATAATGAGGCCTATAAATCCCTGACTTGTATATCAATCACAAAATGCTGTTAAATAGATTGAGACGGTATGTTGTTGTGCAGTCTTTTCAATACTGAATGAGTGTTTTATGTTTTACTAGCCTTGTTTATTAGTGCTTTTAGTGTGTGGGAAAGCAAGTGAACTAACTCCTGCGTTATGTGATGTCGACATTAGCATTATGTGTCATTCTGTTTTTATCAGCTTATTTTAAGAATATAAGCAGGGCATCTGAAAGGGAATTTATTTTAAATATAATTTATTTTATTTTAATAATTATTTCCCTCAGTGTATGCAAGACCTAATAAGCTGGAATAAGTGCGGCTCTCAAGGTTAAACAGATTTTTTTTTTTTATTGTTCACGTTTTGCTTCGTCACTTTTGAAAGTAGATTTTTGTTCTGTTCTTTATTATGTGCAAAACCTCAATATTTACATAATCTTTGCAAATGGTGTACTGTTCTGAATTTGCATGGATAATTTAGTTGTTTTCTTTGCCAAGAATGAGGAATTCAGGTTTTTATTGAATAGATGCTTTAATTAACAAAACGGAGCCACACACAAGGATGAAATTTGTGTTGTTAATACGTCTCTTAAAATTAATAACAAATGGGGCAGCTGAGACCTTTTTTTTTCTCTGTGGGTATATGCTACCAAATGCTGTACATCTTTAAGATTACAGTAAAGTTTTTGTTTCATGCTATGCAGCTAACATCAAGGTCAAATTCTGAGATTGCAATTGCAGACACTCATGTCTTCCTATGTAATATTGATATTTTATGCATACAGTTCACTTAAAATAACTGTTATTTAGACATTTTATGAGATGGTCTTTGATTTCTAAGTATATATTTTCACTGCCATATTGAAGTAAATCTAACCTTCCACAGCTGAAATGTGTTCTTAGGGCTACTTTTGATTTTGGCTTGTTTTTTTTGTTTTTTTTGTTAATTTATATTTATATATATATATATATATATATATATATATATATATATATATATATATATATATATATATTACTAACACCATGGTTTGGCATATCATAATTGCCTCTCTTAAATTTTATAAATTGTTAGGGTTTTTTTTTTAGTAAGTTAGTAAATTACTTAAAATGACATCAATTGTAGTATTGTGTTCAGAAGTGGGAATGTTGCATCTTTTCAGCATTTTTCAAAAACAGATTTATTTGATGTAATTTAACACCATTAAATGCAAAGCAGTCATTTTACACAATGTATTATCTCAATTTGCCATCTGCTATGGGTTGGGTTGGTTGGGTTGGGTGGTTGGTTGTTGGGGAATTACAGCAATAAAAGATTGATCCATAATTACATAGTTTTCGGCGATCACTAGTGTTACTGCAATAATACAATAAAGAACCATATACAGTATGTGTTATGTGGTAGTCATATTTATAAACATGACGTTCTGAAGTATGTGTTAACAAGTGTCTTTAATACAGTCTTCTGTTGAGAACTACAGTTTCTCTCTTTGTGTTTATGTATGAGAGTTCAAACTGAGATGTGGCTCTACAGGATACTGTAGATTTACTTTATGTAGTATCTACTTACATATGCGATATATGTTTGTTTTTCAAAGATGGAATGAAAAAATAGCTTGTTCTCTTTTTTTGTATTTGAAATTATCTTGTGAAAACAGAATTATTACTTTGTGCTTATTTTGACCTTGGGCTTAATGCCCAAAAATACACCTGAATCTGCACTGAAGTGTTAAACATGTCTAGTAAAAGTATTAAGTTGCTAAAATACTAAAAATAGCTCATAACACAACATTTTACTGGCACTGTTTTTAATGTATGATTAAATATCATTAAACTGTACTGAAGTCTGGACAGCCCCATTGCTACTAATTACTTTTACGACTAAAATGCTACTATAGTATTTAAATCTATTTGTTTTATTAAAATCTAAATGATCATGTTCCCCACAATCAAAGGAAATGTTTAAAACTGTTTAAATGATGTATGCATGGGACAGTATTAACAACTGCCATAAACAAATGATTGCACCTGAGTTTAGGTTTAATGTTTATCATTCTTTTAATAAAACAGTTACATAACACGAACTACGACTTCTATCTGATAATATGACTTTTATAAACATCGAACTGCCAGTTTATTTTATTTTCTTCGCTTCAGTCGCCAGGGGGTGCTGGGAGTCTCGACTGCGACGGTCAGTGCAAAACCCTCGTCAGACCTCAATGAGAGTCCAGCACGAGCACATCTAGAAACTAACCCTCAGAGTTATTCGATTGTCGAGAGCTCAATAAATTGACGGAGTAACGTTATACGGAAATATAATTTCCTGAAGAATCTTTTCGGTAAGTGAAATGGAAAGTGTTAGCTTGGCTATGCTAAACGCTGCCTCCCGAAAGTTTGTTGCGATAAAATTTCAATTTCCACGTAACGTTACTGTTACGAATGATAAACTGACTGCCTGGTATGTAACGTTACATAAAAAAAAAACACTCTGTACACAAATGTGCAAGTCTTAAAGAGAAATAACAATGAGCGTTTATGAGTTTGTTAAATGAATTTGTAGTGAGATTTCCTCAGAGTAAAGCGAGTTTAAACTATAACTAGTGAGCTATCTCCGTTAGCAATTCGAAATACGTTTAAATTGACTCCCATAACTACCAACACTGTATTGTTTACACTGTAAGTAATACAGTGTCTTTGTAAATCTACGTTATGTAGTCTATCATTATTGTTAGAAGAAAACTCAACGCGACATTCGCTTAATGTTAGCAACAATTTCCCTGATAATCTTGACAGCTGTGTATTGCTTCTAAATGTTTAGTTTTATCTCTTATGGAAACTGATTTACATTTTCTTTTCACTTTACAATAGCCTCTTTATTTATATTCTGGATTATATATTCTTTCATGGGTTGGTTTTAACTTCAGGCCGTTTTGCTCACGTATCCAAGTATCCGCCTCTCAATAAAAAAACGCTGTTTTTGGCTTTATTGTATGAGAAGCTTCGTGGAAATTCGTTACATTTAAATTGGTTTTACTGTTCATTTTGTACTGGTTTCCAGATTTTAGTCTTTCTTGGTCATACCTCTATCCCGCTCAATACGAAAGGTGCTTTTAATTTATGGGTTCTGTGGGACGGGGCTCTGCTCAGCTCCTTTATCTTCCCGAGGAGGTCAAAAACAACTGGTAACACTGAAGTCTGTGGTAACACTGCCTGTGAGGCAGTCTGCTTCGATAGGCTTGAGGAAAGTGGATTTATTTGAGAAAATTAAAGCTAAAGGCTCTATACGTGCCTATATCTGTGCATTCCACAGCTTGGATGCATGATCTCCTCTGGCGAGTGAAAAAAAAATAAAAAATTTAATTAATTTAATAGATGTGAGGCAGAATATCAACGGGCAAAGTCACCATTCATTTTAACACTTTTTTTTTTTTTTACCCAGTACAGTAAAAATGAATGGTGACATCATCATTCACATGTTTCACAGAAGAATGTTAAGTTATGGAGATTGGGAATGTAGATTTCTGGATGATCTATTATGTTAATAAGTGCAAAACAGGTACTCCTTATGTCCTCTCATTTGTATTGTGTAGCATTAGACACTCAATTTACAGGAACTGCTAGAGCAATTATTTGTTCAGTGTTGCAATTAATGATCAATTGTTATGCAGATGTGATTGTAAAGTGCTTTGTGTGAGTAGATGGTTTAGTGTAGGGGCCACAAACCCCCAAACATGATCATCCTAAAAGGCATCTATTTAGGTCCTTGTATAAATACCAAATTTATATAGTGAAAAACTAATTGTATTGTAAATGTTTCTCTTTATATGTGTGTAGGGAGATAATTTGTTTAAATGAAAAAGATATATATATGCCGGCAGCCATATCACCCTGGAGCCCAAGACCGGTTGTCCACTGAAGCTAAGCAGGGCTGAGCCTGGTCAGTACCTGGATGGGAGACCTCTGAGAAAACTAGAGCCCCTTTCACACTGCACGTCGGACCCGCAATATTTCTGGAACCTTGCCGGGTCGCCTTTTGTGTGAAAGCAACCATGTCCCGGGATTGATTACCGCATTGAACCCGGGTCGGGGACCTAGTAACATTGCGGGGTTCGACCCGGGACGAGCGCTGTGTGAACAAAAGCCAGATCTAATTTCGTGTTGAAGTGATGACGCGCGACTCTTTTACCGGCTGTTTTGAAGGAGGATCAACGTTCGCGGCGAAAACATATGTGCAAACTGTAATGAAGCAGAGATCAGTTAGTTCCTCACTTTCCACGCTGACGCAGAAATCGTTTGCTTGCTTCAGTGAAAGTATAACGTGTTCCTGTAGCTCAACTGGTAGAGCACTGCGCTAGCAAGCAAGCAAGCGCAAGGTTGGGGGTTCGATTCCCCGGGAACACATGATATGTAAAAATGTATAGCCTTAATGCACTGTAAGTTGCTTTGGATAAAAGCGTCTGCTAAATGCATAAAATCAAATGCATAAAATGCATAAATAACGTGCCTAGCGTTTTCGACTCGTACATTACACGTCACGCGCTGATGTAACGTGTTGTTTCGGGATCTTCAAGGGTTGTGTGTGAAAGCGCGCACATATACCGGGTCATCACTGGCAGTGTGAAAGTGCAAAATCTAGCGAACCGGGAACAATTGCAGGAACACTTTACCTGTGTATTTGCCGGAATGGCAGTGTGAAAGGGGCTTAGGTTGCTGCTGGAAGAGGTGCTAGTGAGGCCAGCAGGGGGTGCTCACCCTGTGGCCTCTGTCGAGAGCGTCAAAAATCGCTCTTGCCGCTCTACTCACGACGCTGCAGAAAGATTAGAGAGTGCTCAGACGCTCTGACGTAGATCGAATGCTTATTTTGTATTTAAAGTGGCCGCAAAGCAAACAAGCTTGTTGATCTCGTCCAGACTAACCCCAAGGAGTATAACGTTATAAGTTAACCTCATTATATATTGTTGTGGACGAAATATTAAGATCCTTTACTTAAAATGAACAAATCTCAGACACCTTGGTCAACGTATCAGTTTTAATTAATTTTTTTATGTCCCTGTATGCAAACAGGGACATCTCATAGATTATTGCAAACTTGAAACAGCAATAATCAACCTGTCCTCTATTGTGCTTGGGAACTAATGGTCGGAGCTGCGTTCTCTGGAATCCTCTCGAGCGGTGGACTTCTACGTTCCGATTGGTTGCTGCCCAACCGCGTCATAGCTTATTACCATAAAGTTGCCTTGATTTCAACTCTCCACGACGCTCTAAATAGCCAAGTCGCGCCGCTCCTCGCCCCTGCTTAACGCTGGCTTACATTGAAAATGAATGACTTCCGGCCATCTTAAATATAAAGAATTATTATTATAATATATATATATATATATATATATATATATATATATATATATATATATATATATATATATATATTAGTGATCGACCGATATTGGTTTTTTATAACCGATACCGATACCGATTATTTGTATGTTTATGTACCCGATAACCGATATGCAGAACCGATATTTATTTACTGTTATACAATTATTACAACACAAATGAGCTGAAAAAAACATTTTATTTATAACAATCACTCCCCCCTTGCATACAAAAAAAAAAAAACATTATATTTATACACAAATAAATAGAGGGGTCTGAGTCCAAAAAATTTAAGCGCACTGTTACTAAGTGTCTTTGTTTTAAAATAAAAGCTTTGATGAGGTAAAAAAATAAAAACAGGTAAAAAAATAAAGCACAAAAATGATTCTAACATATTGGTGGGGGCGGGAGGGCTATTTAGGAGTGCATAGCTATTTACTCCCAGTTAAGCAGAACTAGGTTTTAGTGTAGAAAACAGAGTCTTTCAGCATTCTGCCCTGTAAGCCTGCTTCCTTCAAAAATGTCATGCAGTGGCCGTGCTTGAGGCTTCCTGATCATCAACCCAGTCAGGTGCTGAGCAATATGAACTAACTTTTTTTCCCGAGACTATATAAAGTTAAACAGCACTTGTCAGTTGGCATTTTATGATCTAGATTCAATCTAACGTTAGATCATGAAATGCCAACTGACAAAGTGCTGTTTGACTATAATTTAATCAACCGCGATCGCGCATGGAGATAATAAATAATTAATTTCCACAAAGCGGTATATGTAGCCTATATGTGTATTAGCGAAATAATTGTTATGTAGTAAATGATAATATAATCTAGGGTGTTTAAACAAGATAATCTTGTCAAAAGTTTCATTCAGTCGCCGTGCTTAAGCCTCCAGATCATCCGTCAGTTGCTAAGCAATATGAACGAACTTTCTCTTCTAGACTAATGGTGAGCATATACAACAGATAGAGAATTAAATTCAACGCTTTTATTTTCAACATGCACTCAATCGTGTCTGTTTTATTTAATTCATGTAAAGATACGTCTTTATTGGGGCAGGACATGATGAATTACACTACGTGACTCAATGAGTTCGTCTCAATTGTTTAGAAACAAGCTGCATAAATTAACTATATCAGGAATTTATGTCTCAGATCTCATTTGTGCATGTCTGTTATGTTAAAGAAAGTTGATTAATTAAAGCAAACCAAGTAGAACTATTATTTACCTGTGCACTGAGTTGTTGTTGACTGATCTCCTCAGACACCCGGGCTGCAATGGCGGAAATCTCAAAACGGCCACAAGATGGCGCCGTAAATCGGCGAATCCGATATTACAAAACCGATACCCGATTATGGAAAAATGTTTAAATATCGGGAAAAATATCGGTAAACAGATACATCGGTCGATCACTAATATATATATATATATATATATATATATATATATATATATATATATAATCAAAGATTTATAATTTTATTTTGTTGTATTTTTGTTTTTTTTAAAGATTTTATTATTATTATTATTATTTTACACTGTCTTTAAACATACATATGGACCCCCTAGCAATCCCTTGCATCCCCCTCAATTTGAACATGGCTGTTTTACTTCTCATTGATATATTCTGCTTGGCACTCAGTCTTTATACTGAGGGCAGATAATTTTGCTTAAAAGGCAGCAATATCATACAACAATAAAAATAGATGTTTTCCCCTCCTATCTGTTTTTTAAAATATCAGCCAGACCCAGATTTAGTTGCCCTGGAGCCCTTTTGGAGTTTGTTTCAATCTCAGCAACAGTGCGAGTGATCAGATTGCAGTGGGAATCTATGGCAAAGTGGCAGCGTGAGGAGGGGAAAAGGGGGGCATTGGGGCAGGAGGGTTAAGATGCAGTGTATATCAGGTTTCACATCCCTTTCTGCTGCACCATCTAAAGTCAGCCCCCACCCTCCCTGACTCGCTCTGGAGACAGTATGGCTAAGTAGGAGGGAAAAACACACGGCCACCTAGATCTGGCCCCAAATGTATCACCCCACCATTTAGTCCTATCATTCCGATCTAAAAGATGGAAAACAAGTCCTAGATGAGTACGGAAATTTGATACACACTACTGAGCTTTAATTGAACAGACTTTTCTTTAAAGGGGGGGTGAAATGCTATTTCATGCATACTGAGTTTTTTACACTGTTAAAGAGTTGGATTCCCATGCTAAACATGGACAAAGTTTCAAAAATTAAGTTGTACGTTTGAAGGAGTATTTCTGTTCCAAAAATACTCCTTCCGGTTTGTCACAAGTTTCGGAAAGTTTTTTTCGAGTATGGCTCTGTGTGACGGTAGATGGAGCGGAATTTCCTTATATGGGTCCTAAGGGCACGTCTGCCGGAAGAGCGCGCGCTCCCGTATAGCAGAGCACTGAGAGCACAACAGACATTCACTGATCAGAGCGAGAGCGTCGCGAAATGTCACACAAGGAGTGTGTTTTTGGTTGCCAGGGCAAGACAACCCTGCACAGATTACCAAAAGAGAAACAGCATTAAGGGACCAGTGGATGGAGTTTATTTTTACAGAGCATCAATGGAGTTGTGCAAGTGTTTGTGTTTGTTCCCTGCATTTCGAAGATGCTTGTTTTACAAACAAGGCTCAGTTTGACGGCAGATTTGCACATCGTTTATTTCTTAAGGATAATGCAGTCCCAACAAAAAATTTTTACGATCGTGTGTTGGAACCGCATGCGCTGAGTAAAACTGCTTCAAATATCTCTGTGTTGTTAACTTAGCTATCGGCGCGTAAGCACATCAAGTAAACAACATGCAATGTTGTCATCAAACTGCACTTTCCACATGTACAGCTTAAAAAAAAATAAAAAAAAATAAATAAATAAAAAAAAGACGACAAAGTGGAACTTAGTCATTTTCCAAAACCACTCAGCAAATATATACATTTCAGTACATACCACATAGAGACGTCGTTGCTGATGCTGCTTTTGTTAAATTTCAGCCTCTGGATCTGATTCTGGATCATAAATATACGCTGAATCTGACTGTTAGTCATGGTTTGTTTTGGTTGGTTTTGTCCTCACGGTGTTGTCACAGCTTCGCTCTCAACGCCAAAGCTTACTGGCGCTCGTGATTCTTTAGCTCCGCCCACACATCACGCCTCCAGCCGGTCGTGTTTTTCCGGGAAAAATCGGTACAGGCTATCTTTCTCTTATGAATATAATAAAACTAAAAACTTTTTGGAGTTATGAAGGATGCAGTATTACTCTATAGGTACTCAAGATTAACAGGATATTGAGTGAAAACGAGCATTTCTCCCCCCCTTTAACACTTACTGTATGCTGTCCTCTGTGCTTGAGCGTCCAATGGATGGTAGGAAAGTGAGTGAGAGCCATTGATTTCTTTAACTCTATGTTTCTTTTTTCTATGCCACTGTTGGTTAGTTTGATGGTAGATCAGATAAAAATAGATTGGATAAAGCTTTGCAGTGGGAGGCCAGTGTAGTTCTGGAGAGTGGTCTCTGTTTATTCAGTATGTCCCAGACTCCCAGCTGTCTTTTAATGGTATTGATCTACTTTAAATACACTTGGCTATCGGAGTAAATTATTTAAAGTGGCACCAGTTAGGGTGAATTCAATAATGGGTTGGTTTAGTGCAAAGACAACCAAAAATATTTTCTGTCTGTATTGCTTATAATGAGTCACAATGTTTGTTTACCATATTATTTAGGGGATTTCATTTGGTTGTAGAGAACCAGATGATTGAATTACATGTGCCTGTTTTTTTTTTTTAATGCCAAGTAATGGTTCTCTTGTGATTGTTGTAATGCTCGGGATGCCTTTGACACACCAGGCCTCGTTTATACCAGCACTTTTCTCTTTGTAAAGCAATTAGTATAATTCCACTTGGTGGCAGGCTTTAGATATAAGATTTGTTTTGATATTGTACTTTATTGCCATAATGCCAATTTTAAAGGAATAGTTCACTCAAAAATGAAAGTTGGTTGAAAATGTACCCATCCTCAGGCCATCCATGATGTAGATAAGTTTCAGAACAGATTAGGAGATACTTAGCATTACATCTTTTTGATCATCTGCAGTGAATCGATGCCATCAGAAGAAGACTTCAAACTAGGGCTGCATGATATTGGGAAAAAATGACATTGCGATATTTTATTTTTTCTGTGATATATATTGCTATATGAAATCTAATCAAATTTTTTCTTACAAACAAAAATGCGGTGAGCAGATTTACATTCTCATTTTAAATGATTTAAACATCGACACCATCGTGTCAATTGATTAATATGCGCGAGGGAGAGAGAGCAAGACAGCGCTCGTGTTGTTTTAGGCGCTCTCTCTCTCTCCCTCTGTCTCTCTCTCTCTCTCTCTCGCGTGCTCTATCTCTCTCTCTCTTGCTCTTGCTCTCAACGAATCTCATTCGTCAAGGGCCGGGGAGCAGTTGGCCCATACAGTTAATGAATAATGGATTAACTACGACAGCCTACATCGCACATCCTGCGATGTGACTATCGTGGATTCGTACAAAGCGATATCGATGCTTAAACGACGCATCGTGCAGCCCTTGTTCAAACAGCTTATAAAAACATCACTATAATCAACAAGTAATTGCAGTTGTTGCCTTAAATTTCACAATTTACAGTTAATATTTTAATTAAAGGCCAGTTCTATGTAGTTTCAAACCAATTCAAAAACAGAAGCTAAATGCTGATGCCATCTAAGTTTGTATTAAATGTAGGCTAATTACTGTGCAGTTATTGCTGTTAATTTCAGATGGTTACGGTTATTGTTTTCAATAGACAAAAGCCAGTTTGGCCTATTAAATACCAAATAAACATCTTGTTTATGCACACTTTCCTTCTTTCTTGTTTGTTGCTTAAAGAGTTAAAAAAAAAATCGGAAATCAGTATCGGAATCGGCCATTTTGTTGGTTAAAAAATCTGTATCTGAATCGGCCATAAAAAAAATCATGATTGTGCATCCCTACCCCCAATACAGTAAAACTGCACATTTTAGAGTGGCCTTTTATTGTGGCCAGCCTATTATCTGTACAATAATAATTCTGTCTAATCAGCATCTTGATTTGCCACACCTGTGAGGTGGATGGAGGAGAAGTGCTCACTAACACATACTTTCAACACAATCTTTGAGTTCAGCTCATGAAAAATGGGGGCAAAAACAAGTGTCTGACAGACCAGTATCTGTAAATGTAAATATGAATTAGTGTTCTGCGCGTCTCTGTGTGAATTAATGAATGGCAGAGACATGCGGGTTTGTTTACTAACTAGACTGAAGCACATGACGCTTGCATTAATTTCAGCATCTGAGCTTCAGAGTTCTTTCTCCATCAAGCGATCTGAACTTTTCAGTTCATCTCAATGGACGCACAGCGCACCTGTATTTGATGCTCTGTAAACTCTTTGTGAAGGCGCACTTCTCACCGTCGCTTTACTGATAGCGCTGTTTCTCACAACTGCAAAGAGAGAGAGAGCGAGAGTCTTACCATGCTGAATCGACACGCTATATGTAAACTATTCTTTGTTGTCTTCTCCCATCAAAATAATGGAGTTCATTTAGAATTATTCATATTCATTTTCGAACAAGCAGAAGACATACCGGTTTCTCCGGTAATGGGCAGAGCTAATGCGCAAATGGCAATTTCATTGGCTGGCGCTGATAGTACCATCCTTGTTTTGATTTCAGCAAATCAGTTTGACCGAACGCAGACAACGTGATTAATATTCATTAACCCAGCAGCTCATCAATTCATAGTGCATTGTAAATACATTAGTATGATAGTAGAATTAGTAGTAGTATTATCTTTTAATAATAATTAATATGATCTATTACTATTTTTTTTTTTACAGAAACCCTCAATGGCCAAAAAATCTTAAGCATCACCACCAGTCTTAAGTTCAATTAAAATGACAAATATGCATTCATTAGGCCTAAAAGTTAATTTTTACATAAAAGCATTGTGCTAGAAATATTACTATTATTTAGTAAAATGTATGTGATAGTGCTACTACTGTTGAAAAAATGTATAAAACTTTATTTTTTAAAGAAATAAATCACAATATTTCTTCCATGTTTAAATTTTAATAGCAAATCCCCTTTATTTACCAAAAATAAAATGTTTAAATTTCATAACATAAAAGACTAATTAAATTTGAGTGAAACTTGTTAACTGTTTTTCATAATTATATAACTTTTAGAAAAACTTTAAACACAATTGTAAATAAGTATAAAGAATGGCATTGGTTTTATTTTTAGTGCTAAAAAGTTTTTTTTTTTATAATTAGCATATTTTTGTGTTTTGATTTGGTACCGAGAACCGTGAATTTTCACTGGTATCGGTATTGAATACTGAAATTTTGGTACCGTGACAACACTAATTACATTTGTGAATAAGAAGATACCTAAAAAAAATCAAGTTATGCACTAGGGAAAAACACCTTTCAGTTTTACTCCCTTTAGCTGCTTTTCACCATCTCATTCATCTTTTCAATTAAGCTGTGTTGTTGGCTGCACTGTGAAATTATCAAGTACGACAAGATTTCTGAACTGAGATGTTACTATGAATAGAACTACCTTATATGGTGGAAGTAGAAACCAAGCAAACATGTTTTTAACAAGTTTAGCAGTTCTTCTCCGTGTTACTATAGCTTAGGCTTACTGGATATTACAAATAGTGCAGGTGATGCATATTTACTGGGTTCTCACGTTACCCTGGTTTAGAGATGGAGTCAGATTTATTATTTATAATGTTTAGAAATAATTTTACCTTTATTGGACCATAGCCATGCATTTCTGGCAGCTTGTTAAAAATTGATAGAAAAAAAAACTGCTTTAACATACTATACAGCATAAAAAAATCTCTCCAATGTTTTATAGGATTTTGTGGTACTATGCAAGTATCCAAATGCCATTTGGACATTCAGCCACCTGGATCCGAATGACACCTGCAGACAGCCTTCATGCTTACCAAATTCTATGCCTACAGGCTCAACAGAAATGGGTCTTTCTGTACGGTAAGGAAACCTCTGCTAAAAAAAAAAAAGCCACTTCTTCTGACATCCCCTCTGCAGTACAGGCAACCGAGAAGTGTGTTTTCATGTGGTGATTATATGACCAGAGGAGATAAAAATGCTCCTTACACCAGAGATTAGTTGGACGCCAACAAATGGTTTCACCATGTTTGGATCTGGGATTTCACTTTAGAAAAGGTCAAAGTTTTATGTCAAAGTTCATCCGTGTGTGGCTTACCTCCAAGGCAACAGCCCCACCCAGTTTCTCTTACACCTGAAGTGCAGATTTAAGGTTTAGTTCACCATAAAATTACAATTAGCCCATAGATTACTCACCCTCAAGTCATCCTAGGTGTATGTGACTTTCTTCTTTCAGACGAATCCAGTCAGAGTTGTATAAAAAAATTGTCTTTAATTGCTGTTTAATGCCACTCAGTGGGTGTTGCACTGCATCAGTCCAGGAGAAGTTTAATAAAAAGCTCACATCCAAAAAGGTGTCTCACATGGCTCTGGGGGATGATCAAAGGCCTCCTGTAGAGAATCGATGCGTTTTTGTAAGAAAAATATCCATATTCAAATCTTAATAATCACTTTAATGTAGCTTGTGCTTCCGCTTGTAAATGGAAGCAGTTCTGGGCAAATGACGTACGAGTTTGGCTTTGTGCATGCGCTGCTCAGAAGTGGCGAACGCGGAAGCGCAGGGGAGAGAAATCAAAACATAACCGGTCAATAATTGGAAGTAAAGAAACAAGGATTTGTAAAGAAGAATGTCGGCTGATTAATAATCCAAGAGGAGACTGGTTCTCCTTTTCTAAAGTAAGGAAACTTTGATTCCTTTGCTCCCTTTGCTCCCTTTGCTCCGGAAGTCGTGGCCTAATGGTTAGAGAGTCGGACTCCCAATCGAAAAGGTTGTGAGTTCAAGTCCCGGGCCGGAAGGAATTGTAGGTGGGGGGAGTGCATGTACAGTTCTCTCTCCACCTTCAATACCACGACTTAGGTGCCTTTGAGCAAGGCATCGAACCCCCAACTGTTCCCCGGGTGCCGCAGCATAAATGGCTGCCCACTGCTCCGGTTCACTGCTCACTGCTGTGTGTGTTCACTGCTCTGTGTGTGTGCACTTCGGATGGGTTAAATGCAGAGCACAAATTCTGAGTATGGGTCACCATACTTGGCTGAGCATTGGGCAGCCATTTATGCTGCGGCACCCGGGGAGCAGTTGGGGGTTCGATGCCTTGCTCAAGGGTTACCTCAGTTGTGGTATTGAGGGTGAAGAGAGCTCTGTACAGTCACTCCCCCAACCTACAATTCCTGCCGGCCCAAGACTTAAACTCGTAACTTTTGGATTAAGAGTCAGAATCTCTAACCATTAGGCCACGACCTGTGTGAGGCAGGTAATATATTTAAAAATATATATATATAAAAAAAAACCTTGCAGTAAACCTTCAGTAATTCCAGGAAATTAGTTTGACATCTTCTCCATATTTGTTCCTATATAAAATCCAAGAAATGGTCAATGATTTGTCTGTAGGTTAAAAGTAGAGAAATATAATAATACAGTGCAGAATGTCTTTTGGGAGTACTGATCAATTATTAACATCACCATGAAATCATATTTATAAACAAACAAGTATTTATAAATTATTATTTCGTGTATTTTTTATTTTTATTTGGCCTTGTATTCTTTAATCAAAAGCATTGAAATTTCTTCTCACAACAATATAGATGACATGCACTGGCACGAAGACGGGACAATAGATCAGTCACGCAAAGATTGCATAAGTGCTTCATAGACAAGCAGTTCAGATCTTAGTCAGTTGGGCTGAGTTTCTTAACCTCTCAGCCAAAATGTGCTCAAATTTTGGGGGCTTTGTTCTAGAAATGTTGTCTCAACCCATTACCCCTCCAGAGGAATCCGGCCTTAGGAACTCATATTGCACCCAGATGCTCCACAAATTAACTTTTGTACTTCTCCTGCGATCCACTGCCTTTAAAGTCTCTGCTTGACTGACTTTCTGCGATGCAGCTGCTTGACAGTGTTTGGTGTTGTGTCAAGAGGAGATGTGGGGGTTCGGTGAGAATTAGAAGAAAAGATGATAGAGAGAGAGCTGGTTGTGGGGCACATCTCATTGTGCACATCTCAAGTATTCTTATGCTAATCCTTTCCTGAGATGAGGCAAAAAGCAGCCATGCAAACAATGGCAGCGGAGCCAGAAAGTCTGCCCTGCAGTCTAGCAGGCCTTGAAAGGCATGTGGGGCATAGTGCCGACACTGAGGGAAGGGATCCTCCAGTACTGAGAGCCCTGCTGAAAGGAGGGGCCCCTGGAGGGACCAAAGACCCAGGCCAAAGCAGCCCAAGCGAGCGGGGGCGAAGGGTAGACAAACATCAGACCCCTATGGTCGTCATGCAGGCTGTAGTTAGAAGTGACAAGAAAGGCAAGGTGAGATGTATTTTACAGATATATTTCATAATATTATCACACATTGGCTTTATATTCTAGTTGGAACTCCCACCCAAACCTTCTGTATGTTGTGGTGAACTGTCATTTATGTTGGGTTTTTGACCTGAGTGAAACGTTGAGTTCTGCACATTAGGAAGGTCAGATAATACTCACTCCTCAAGGATTGAGAGAGATTCACGGTCAAGCATAAAGCCTAAAGTATACTTCAGCTGACTGCATTCTGTGCAGTGCGCACTGTCTGATATGAAGACATGGCTATGCGCAAGATTCACTGGAATGCTGAAAATGAAGTACATGCCTTAAGGTTGACTCCAAAGATGCACTATAGTCATACATCACAATACAATAAACCTATTCATTCGGCCTCCTTCCATAAATTTATGGAGCCATCAAAGCCTTTCAGAGAGCAAAGCTCCAGGAGTCTCTGATAAAACACTGAACCACAGTGTGCCTTATATATTGCTTTTTAAGATCTGGGATACTTTTGAAGCAGATAGTGATAGATGTCCTTTCAAGGCACATGACTGCTTTTATATGAAAGTCCCCAAGATTTAGCAGTAGATTTAATCTGTCTAATGTTAGAAGCATAGTACGCTGTTTTCAAGAGTGTCCTTCTCTCCACACTTCTTTTTTTGGTGTGCGATCCAATTTTTGTCTTCAAGACATGACTCAACTTGCTTAGCCATTCATGTATAAGAAACTTTCAGAATGTGAGTGAATAATTGCTTTCATTTCCTTGGTGTTTAGGATGTTCTTATGAAAGGGGTCATATGATGCTGTTAAAAATATCATAATTTGGTTTATTTGGTGTAATAAAATGTTTATGCAGTTTAAGGTCCAAAAAACACATTATTTTGCACATAGTGTACATTGTTTCTCCTCTATGCCCCGCCTTCTGAAACACGTCGATTTTTACAAGGCTCATTGGTCTGAAAAGCGAGGTGTGCTCTGATTGGCCAGCTATCCAGTGCATTGTGATTGGCCAAATACCTCAAGCGTGTGATGGAATTGTTGCGGCCCTTAACATATTGTGACACCCTGTCCGGCCGGAGCGATGAGACATAAACATAAAACCCATTATAAACGTTATATAAACATGATTTCTAGCCGTGTCCTCTTTTGGAAGGCCAAACGAAGTAATTTCGCTTTCTCAACTAAACAGAGTCACACACCCGCGGCCTTGAGTGAGTGGAGTCCGGAGGCCTAGAGTGAGCAAAGACCAGCTTGAGAATGACACGGTCTGCGGTTTCTATGAAGGAGCGTCCTTTGGGATTGCTGCAAACACATGTGACGACCCCACGCTGGACTCCACTTCGTCCATGGTGAAAGCCGATCCGGCGACCAACAGAGCAGTTGATGTATTTCCTCAGCGACCAGCACGGATCAGATCCAAGCATGACGAAATGGATATTGTCCTCTTTTGGAAGGCCTAACAGAGTAGTTTCACTTTCACAGTGAAACACACAGCGACTATACGACATGGCAGTGGCGGCAACAACAATACTACAACGAGAATAAAAGGTAATCCTCCTTTTTTTGCGTGAACATTTGGGCAGCGGTATGCAAATCTTCCCACATAGTGACGTAGAGATGTGGGGGTGTGTTAGAACGAGCCATTTTAGTAAACACAAAACACAAATTAAACTCAAGACAAGGAAAAATATAAGCCAATGAACTAATAAAAGGTTAAGTACCAAAATAAGAAATTACCAATTTAACCAACTCAGAATAAATCAAACAAAACCAAGAATCAAGACTAGAAAAACTAAATATTACACATAAAAGCAAAAGGCAAGAACAAACAAATTACTAAAACAAGGAGCAAGACAAGAACATGAAACTAGAAGGACTAGACAAAACAAGGGCATAAGACCAACTAGACAGGGAGACACGGACCCATATTCAGCGACAGAAAAGACAAAGACAGAGGGTGTGAGAATGACCACAGACCAGCGAACACAAAAGGGTAAGGTGCACTATAAATAGGGAGGAAAATACATGAGGGACAGGTGAGAACAATTAGAACAACTAGGCTAACGAGAGGGTGTGGTAAGAGGAAACAAGGGGGGCGGGGGGCTAGAGGAGCACATGTCTGAAAAAATAACTAACAAGGCCATATGCTGACACTAGACACAAGAATCAAAAACTTAAAGCAAAGTGACCGTACCCAGTATCTTGGATATCTTCTTTAGAGCAGCATATCCCAGTCTTAACTTGTGTGCTTACAGAACCATTCGTATGTTTATATCAAAGGCTACATCACTCATTGTTGACCCCTGTAGACGCGAGGATGAGAACACACTTTTTCTGTAGCCATTTTCTAGCGATTTACATTTTTTTGCACTCCATCAACAGACTGCTACAAAAGCCTTGATTTTGGGGATCTATATTAATTTGTAGGTCATTTCGACATACAGTTGGACAAATCAAGTCTTTAATCAACTCGTTCAAATGCGACACATACGTTATAAGCCACTGCTGTGTAACTTGGCTGTGATCCACAGGGATATTCCTATCATCATTCATTGCATGTATCTTATGCTTCGATGCACTATTAGTGTTTATTTAGTCGTTCTCGCAAACTAATGCTTTTTTGCAAGCGCCATCCTTAATCTTGCTAGGTGCTTACATCTTTTTTTTTTTATTTTGTTGCGTTGATGAATTTTCCCCATCTTCACAGCACTGATGACCAAATATAGACAGGCTATCATTAAGCTGAACAGAATGATCTTTCCGGTGGTATCAAACACTTGCTGTTTGCAAGTGCGACCAAAGAGATATACAGTACAGACCAAAAGTTTGGACTGACCTTATCATTCAAAGAGTTTTCTTTATTTTCATGACTATGAAAATTGTAGAGTCACACTGAAGGCATCAAAACTATGAATTAACACATGTGGAATTATATACATAACAAAAAAGTGTGAAACAACTGTAAATATGTCATATTGTAGGTTCTTCAAAGTAGCTACCTTTTGCTTTGATTACTGCTTTGCACAATCTTGGCATTCTCTTGATGAGCTTCAAGAGGTAGTCACCTGAAATGGTTTTCACTTCACAGTTGTGCCCTGTCAGGTTTAATAAGTGTGATTTCTTGCCTTATAAATGGGGTTGGGACCATTCAGTTGTGTTGTGCAGAAGTCAGGTGGATACACAGCTGATAGAAATAGTACAGGAAAACGGGTGGCCATCATTACTTTAAGAAATTAAGGTCAGTCAGTCCGAAAAATTGGGAAAACTTTGAAAGTGTCTCCAAGTGCAGTCACAAAAACCATCAAGCGCTACAAAGAAACTGGCTCACATGCGGACTGCCCCAGGAAAGAAAGACCAAGAGTCACCTCTGCTGCAGAGGATAAGTTCATCCGAGTCACCAGCCTCAGAAATCGCAGGTTAACAGCAGCTCAGATTAGAGACCAGGTCAATGGCACACGGAGTTCTAGCAGCAGACACATCTCTAGAACAACTGTTAAGAGGAGACTGTGTGAATTTGGCCTTCATGGTAGAATATCTGCTAGGAAACCACTGCTAAAAAAAAAGGCAACAAGCAGAAGAGACTTGTTTGGGCTAAAGAACACAAGGAATGGACATTAGACCAGTGGAAATCTGTGCTTTGGTCTGATGAGTCCAAATTTGAGATCCAACCACTGTGTCTTTGTGCGACACAGAAAAGGTGAACGGAAGTACACTACATGCCTGGTTCCCACCGTGAAGCATGGAGGAGGAGGTGTGATGGTGTGGGGGTGCTTTGCTGGTGACACTGTTGGGGATTTATTCAAAATTGAAGGCATACTGAACCAGCATGGCTACCACAGCATCTTGCAACAGCATCCTATTCCATCCGGTTTGCGTTTAGTTGGACCATTTATTTTTCAACAGGACAATGACCCCCTACACACCTCCAGTCTGTGTAAGGGCTATTTGACCAAGAAGGAGAGTGATGAGATGACCTGGCCTCCACAGTCACCGGACCTGAACCCAATCGAGATGGTTTGGGGTGAGCTGGACCACAGACTGAAGGCAAAAGGGCCAACAAGTGCTAAGCATAACTCCTTCAAGACTGTTGGAAGACCATTTCAGGTGACTACCTCTTGAAGCTCTTGAAGCTCATCAAGAGAATGCCAAGAGTGTGCAAAGCAGTAATCAAAGCAAAAGGTGGCTACTTTGAAAAACCTAGAATATGACATATTTTCAGTTGTTTCACACTTTTTTTTGTTATGTATATGATTCCACATGTGTTAATTCATGGTTTTGATGCCTTCAGCGTGAAACTACAATTTTCATAGTCATGAAAATAAAGAAAACTCTTTGAATGAGAAGGTGTGACCAAACTTTTGGTCTGTACTGTATCTGATTGAAAAATGCTAATTTCAGACTAAACTAAGGAAAACTGACAGTGGTATGAGAACAAAATGCCTAAAAATAAACATTTTATTGTGAACTTTTGTCATTTTTATAGTATCCCTGTTAAAGAAGACATATATTATAGAAGCAAAAAATACCATAAAGTGAAAATCGACCAGTATGCACAAAAATGACTTTTTTTTTTGCTTGCCGTGTCTCGCCTTAATCTAGCTTCTTGTCTCTGTGTGTAGGTGGCTACACAGCTATTTGTACCCTCGCTTTACGGAGGCTAGCTTTGTTCCCTTGTTATCCTTTCTGGGATGTGTGAAAGTGGGGCACAGGTCGGGGCTCTTTGTCCCCTTTGGGCAAATCAGAAGTGATGTACACCAGCCCATTCAGCCACTAATTTGTCCCTCCCCCCTTCAGGATAGACTTTGCTCAGGGCCACTAATTGCAGCGAGATGCACAGGCCTAAAAGGGAACAGACACATTACGTTATTAACGCTGAAAGGGGCCAATGGGGTAATTGCGGAACATCCTTCATCAAATTATTTGGGCATGTTTCAGCATTCAAGAGTAGCGCCGTCCTGTCGGGTTGAGGGGTCAAGCCCAGAAAAAACAAGGGGGCAATGATGTTACCAAGAAAAATTACAGCACTGCCGGATCAAGTCTGTTTTTTTTTCTTGTAATATTGAGAGATTATTACAGTATAGATGCTTTTTTTGGACTTTGTGTTTGTAGAAATTGTTTAAACTTGTCAGGAAGATACATTGAGACATGTATGATCTGCTCATCATGTTTTTGTTTTTATTGTTTGTTTCTTTTATTACTTTAGTGCCGTGGACCCCGTGAAAAGGGATCTCTGAGTCTTGTAGTGCCATCATCATCCACCAACTCTTCCTCTCATTCTCTGCATCTGCTTCAGCCATAATTTTAATTGCTCCACCTGTACATTAGTATTCACTGGGATTTCAGGAGCATAAGCAGCTGTCATCACTCATCTCAGTACGGCGACGCTGTTTGACGATGGCACAGCTTTTGTATGCCACTGTGGTGTTGGTCGGAGTCTGCCTGCTTCTGAGGCTCTGCGCTGGAGGTAAGGGTTCTTTACTTCACACCTGTGTCCTTGCTTTCGTCGTATATTTACAGTAGCTTTATCTTATATTTATAGTCTTTACATAAACAGTTTAGTTTCAAGAATGCAAGTGAATGGGGTTTTTATCAAGTAAACATCAAATGCACACAGACTATTTTCATACTGAAAACTCAAACATTTAAAAATGTTTAACTGAAGAAATCAAGAAATATGTTATTACTGTTGTGTAGTAACATAACCGTAATCTAAATTATCATACAGAATGGCTCATTTAATTCCACAGATATAAATTTAACAATAAATAAGAATGTAGTGTTTTATTTTATGCTGTGAAGATCTGTGTTGAATTAGTAATCAAACACACAGCATCATAACAGACCAAATTAATAACACAAATCGCCTACTCCAGTGGTTCTCAAACTGAGGGATAGTGTGCAGTCAGCATATTATTTTATAAACTAAACCTCTGCAGGTTGATAAAGACTACACTGTAGCAGGGTTGTGCAGATAGACGGTAGTATCGTGTATTGACGATAGTCAGAGATATCGACATAAGCAGATTTCTCTGTCGATAAATAAAATGATATTAGGCTCATTTTCCTATTAATGTATTAGATTATAATAATAATAACTATTATTTAAATTTTTATTAAGCTGCTTATTATAATTCGGCTATCAAACTTCCCAGCTATTTCCCTTCAGCACCGCATTTCACACACACACACACACACACACACCACGCCAGCTCAGGAGGATTAGAGCCTGTAGTCGCTGAAGTGAAGTTCCGCTTTGACTTGGATAACCAAATCCATGAAATGAAAGAGATAGAAAACCAGTTGTTGGTGTCCCACATATTTAATGGCTGGTACATGACAACACGCTCTTCTCATACATGAGAGATTAACTCTTTCTTGCCGTTACAAATAAAGTAAAGGCAAAATAATAACATCCATAGTGGTTCTCACGTAGTTCTTCTCTTAAAGACTGATCACTTAACTTATAACGCACACTATGTGGTGATGACATAGAAGGACTTCGTGAGAACCACTATGGATGAGTTCGCTCTGCTGCCTTGTTATTATTTTCATGCAATACTCACTATAATGAGATGCTTGCAAACTACATAGTTTTTGCCATTACAAAGTCTCCATCCACAAACAGACATACATCGTTTGCAAATATAAGGTATTTCATTGCACTTTAACAAGCAGTGTTTGGAATAACGGCGTTTAAAAGAACGCCGTTAGGTAACGACATTATTTTTTCAGTAACGCGGTAATCTAACTAATTAGTTTTCCCGTCGTTACAACGCCGTTAACGTTACTGAATGTTAAATGCGGTGCGTTACTATGCATTGATTTAATAAACTATGCAATCCGAACGCACCCCTGGCTCACACAGCGAGTTAGCAGGTGGGTTAATGACGAGATAAGCGGTTGTGATTGGCTAAGGCAGAGTTATGGGTTTCAAGGTAGCCAGTCAGAGCCAGTGTTTTTACAGGCATGCCGGCACACGCGGCTGCACCAGCAGCGCCAAACACACACACACACACAAGCAACAGCTACACAGAGATTCGCAGCAGAGATGGCGAGTCAGGAGCAATCCGATGAAAAGTTGGCATTTTCAAGGTGAAGATATAAGCACTACTTCAAATTCATTGTGGTCAAAGGCAAGAACGTGCATGTAATGTGTACATGTGATGTGTGACACGCATCTACAAAGCTAGTGGCCAAAAACACTTTTCTTACAAAGATAACACTTGAAGTGCAGGATAAAACTCTTGCTGTCTGTTGACGTGCAATAAATATTGAAAGTTATGTACCTGTCTGCTCTACTCATTTCAATTGACTTGTGAAAACTGAAAAAAAAAGTAAAAATTCTCTGACATGTAGCATCTTTTTTTTTTTTTTTTACAGTGACGCAAATAGTTACTTTCCCTGGTAACGAGTTACTTTTATTATAGAGTAATTCAGTTACTAACTCAGTTACTTTTTGGAACAAGTAGTGAATAACTATAATTACTTTTTAAAGTAACGTTCCCAACACTGTTAACAAGTAATCTGAATGGCCTGTTTATGTGCAATATTTTAAACGAGCCCTCACTTAATGAGTTTAATGCCACAGTTATGTTTGAATGAATCTCATTCTTGTTTCTGTGGTGTTGCGTCAGACTCGTCATGAGGTGCACTGTCTGGAGCGCTGTATGTCTGATGCATCAGTTCAATTCAACTTTACTCCAAATTAGGGCCGGGACTTTAACACGTTAATTGAGATTAATTAATTACACAAAAAATAACGCGTTAACTAAGATTAATTAATTACAGAAAAAAATTTTTCCCGCATTTTTAATGACTTATTTTTGCACCGCGGAACGTTTCTCACAGGATTTGTTTCGGCGGACCGATTATACTGAAGCACCAACTAGCGTTCGCTTCGCATATCACTGCAGCACATCGAGCCTCAAGTATCACCTCAACGCAAAACATATAGTAGCTAGCGTGGACTTCACACTTTATGTTGAACTATGTATTATTTTGTTGGTGCAACAGTTTATGTTGAACTCTTTATTGTTTTGACCAAGGTTATTGAGAGTTGGACTTAGTATGTTATGGCCTCTGAAGCAACAAAGAGATGTTTTCTAATAGTCAGGGTTTCCAATGTTCTGAATGTAATTGACAGTATTGTGTTTTACTTCAAAACTCTTTACAGAAGGTTCCAGCACCTATAAGCTTCCTGAATTTCTGAAATGTACTATTTCTAAATTGTTTCTAAATATGCTATTGCTACACTTCATGGCAAAAATTGCACTGGTCTGCTAGACTTGGTTGAACAAAAATAAACAATTTTTTGTTGCTTAAGCTTATGTATTCAGTCATTATTCAATGGTATACTATGAATCCATGTGAAAAAAAAATTACTTCTCACTGTTCTCAGATCAAATATTTATATGCGATTAAAATGCGATTAATTTCGATTAATTAATTACAAAGCCTCTAATTAATTAGATTAATTTTTTTAATCGAGTCCCGGCCCTACTCCAAATATATAAACTTACCTGTTTTGAATACTTTATATTTAACGTATTCGTTTATGCTTAATATTAGTGTTAAACTGCTGGACTTTAAATGAAATCTCCTATTGATTTTCTATATTGACTGATTCTACAGAACATTTAGACCTAATTTCCATGGACAGATGCGGCAGATTTGTCACAGGACGCACGGTATGGCAGTTGTGTTTGACAGTATTTTTATATTTAAAGTTAGTTTATCAGTATGTTTTAAAATATATATTTTTTTGATTATTGGTGGTTCCATAGGCTCTCTCTCGCGCACCTGCGTGGTTTAAAACACCAGCTCCACCCAGGCACGATAATATTGTGTATCGTTGTTCTCACGATTTGAAAAATGGCCATATCGCCCAACACTACACTGTATAGTTGTCAAAAGACCCGGTACTTCGGTACCAACTCGGTACAACATTTTTTTAAATGTTACGGTACCAGGTTTTTTTTTAAGTACCGGTGATACCGAGTTCTTGATGCGCTAACTGAAAGGTGAGCAGATGCACTCTCTTCATAAAAGCACTAAGACATGATGACATTAAAAGGAGTAAACACACCAAACTAACAAAAAACTTTAAAAACAGACACCCAGATCAAATGAGTTCAAGCAGGTAAGTTTCATTGTGTTTCCCATACATTGATTTATTTGTGGTGGCCGCCACAGTATCAAAACTGACTGCCACAAATAGATTTTCCAAAAGGCTTTGACTTTGACTTTGGTATTGTTACAACACTACTACACTGTATAATTTTTCCGCTTATCTTGCCTGATAAGTAAATAATTGGGTGCAAAATATACATTTGACATTTTAATTACCTCAACGTGACACTTGTGGTTGTATCAATTACCGACCACTAGATTGAAGAATCAGAGTTGTATTGCAGGGAGTAATGTAGGAATATAAATCAACGATGCATGGTTCTGCTCTATTGGTGTACACACACCAACCACAGATTTTATTATTCATGCAAGTAGATTACATAGTCAATGTAAAGATGCCAATAAAAGTGAATTCGTGCCAGGCGACGCGAATGACACAAAATTTGTGATGCGTTTGCCACGAACGCAAGATATTCGCCTCAATCATGTCTTCCGCGCAAGTTAAAAAATGTAAATTGGAGCAGAAAATTCTTCTGACATGCTCTCGTCCAAGCCAATCAGCAAAGAGCTTATTGGCACATCTGGTTGAATCTAAAAATGGAGCAGAGAGCATTATTGTAGCTGTAGACTGGAGTAATGATGCTGAAAATACTTTAACTCTGAACTTCTGTGTAAAACAATACTTTGTGCTCTGGGTTAGAACACTCTCTGATATCTCTGAGGTGTTTTTACTCATGCCAGGGAGTTCAAAAGACATCTTTCCTGTCATGACTCACTTCTGAACCGTGAGTCTCTCTGAGGCCCCTCTCTAAAGGAAGCTGTTGGAGTGATTGTTGCCCCTCTCTCTTCCTTTTTTAGCACATTAACCATTTCCTCTATGGCACTTCACAGTTGCTAGTTGGTTTCAAACACAACAACACTTGGGCCTTTTTTGATGTTAAAGTCCTTATTTACTAGATTTTAGATATTACAAGTGGCTTGCTTTCTGTTCCACACTGACTTAGAACTGGAATTAGAGTAGTTTTTTATCTTTTCATTATTGTTTTATGTATTTTTAAATTCACCTACATTTTTGAATGAATGAATTAAGTGTTTATTTGTTTTTGTTAACTTGTTTAATGTTTTTGAAAGTTATGAATTAATCTTACTTAGGCCACACTTTTTTTTAAAGGCCTTTTTTGACTGATAAATTAGTAGACAGAAAGACAAGAAGCCTTGTAACATGCCAAGTAGTCAGACTTTTTAAACAGCTCCGTTTTCTTTGAGAGTTCATATTATATCAAACATCAGTCTAATGTCCTTGTAAGTGTATTTTTGTACATGTGCAGCAGTAAAGTAAGAGATGATTGAAACCATAGACGCAGCATGAAGGCGAGGACATTTGGCTTATCAATGTGCAGTTGTTTCCCTCAGTGTTAGAGTTGTGTAACGGCTAGTCAAATACCTTTTATATAATTTTTTTTATCTTGCTCGTTAGATGCACCCTTGAGGTGTAATTTCAGGCAGGTGTCTGCACTTCTGAATCACAGGCATTTAATTTGGCGAGGTAAAATTTTTTAAAATTGCCCCAGAAATGACACAGGCAATTTATTCCAGTATACTTGCTTAATTTAGTTATATTTAATTCCCAGTTCTCTTCCAGTACCATTTCGAGAAAACGTGTGTGAATATGAACATTAAATAATTTAAAGTGATATATAGTCAATGAAACAATTCCTTGCTGTGAAGGGAATCTGTGTAATTCAGGTATGCTGTAGACTGAAATCTATTTTTGATTTTCTTCTTTTGCTCTCTTTCTTGCCTTTGCTCTTTTTTTACAAGTGAGAGAGAGAGGGTAATGGTGTGTATCTGCTCTAGAGTCTCATTATGGGGGGATGATCTGCCAGACCTCAGACTCCACTGTAGACCATGAGGGTTCTGAAATCCTAGAATTGTTGTAAGTTGCCCTTTCTGTCACTCCCATGGATTTTTGTGCAGTTACAGTGAAAACCAGAACCTTCAAGAATTCAAGATCCTTCAATCCCAAAGTCATTCCTCAAGCACTGACCCTGAGTGGAAAGAATGGAGAGGAGGAATAAAGAGTGATGGAGAGGGATCCCCTGGGTTCCTCTTTGGGGCTTCGCTCATTTGATCCTTGTCCAGCTTTCTCCTAATGTGAAATTTCCATCCTGGCCCTGTGCATCAGGATCTGTGGTCATAAAGGGGGACTGTCTCCCTTAGCCTGGGCTCAAGGCCACACAATCTCTTACATTTGCTTTATGAGTAGCTCAATTACTGAAATGACCTCATTGAAATCCCTTGCGAGCAGTTGAATGAGATTAAGTGTAGACAGTGTAATTCTCTTTAAGAGTTTATAGTTTAGTAAAGTAACATTAAATGGTGTGTTTGATCCACTAAAGTAAATAAGATATGGAGTCTGTCCGCAACCCTGAACGAAATCACCCGAGAGGCCGAGTGCATCATTTAGATTGCAGTCTAGAATTGTCCTGATAGTCTGAGTCTATCAAAGGCAGCTGGCTTTATCTGGACATTTGATTGCACTGCCCCCATCAACTCTGTTTTCTCAGGGTGTTTCTTCAGCAGTCTGGTTTTTGATGTGAGTGACTGTTGTGTTAATGTTTCTTGCTGTCTCACATTCTGTCTTAGACTCTAATAATACTGTTCAAGACCACCCTAGTTTCCTCTTTCCACACCATCCAAAATTTTTTTTAATGTACTTTTTTTTACATTTTCATTGTAGACGATCCATTGAAATATGCATCGAACGTTGAGTAACAGAAATTGCTTTATCATGCCCAGCTCTCTATTTAATCACTCGGTCCTAATAGAATTAGTCCAAGAGGAGAGTCCAGTCTAATTGTAAGATTAGCAGCACATGCAGAGGCTGTATAAGATAGACAGTAATGGGATCTAAGGATGGAATGCACCTGATAAAAACAGTGCTGTGTCGCCATGCTGCTCAATCTCACAAACTGCTGCTTTGTGAGTGATTAGATGTTTTACCAACAGGTCTGGACTGGAACATCTGCAGTGGAGTCATGCTGAACAGAAAGCTTCAGTAGTATGGCTTGATAAGAAGACTAAGATCAGTAGTGACATATCACAGAGGCCTTTATTGAACTGAAATTCAAATAAAAAGCTAAATAAATGATTGTGAGTGAGGGTTTTGAAACAGAAAGGGGCATACAGGGGTGTACTTGGGAGTTGTGCTGGATCTGAACAGAAGCAGGTTTACAGAGGATGAGTGAAGGATGGGAAATTATAAAAGTAGGAGATTATTGAAGATTGACACAATACCAAAAATTGTATTAGCCGACTCAGCCAGAACAGGCTACTATATTGAGTATTCAATACAGATACTACAGAAAAACTGGCATCAAAGCTTTTTTATTTGAGTATATTTTTGGTTCTTAAGGACTGGTACTCTTTGCTTCCCTACTTCAGATATTTTATGAAGAGAAGAAAAAAAAAACTTGCAAGCTTTTAAGCTATAATAGTCATATCTAAACTACTGTTAGAAAGTTTGGGGTCTGTAAGAGTTTTATTTTTTGAAATAATTGTCTTCTGCCCTGCAGGCTGCATTCATTTGATGATTGAAGATTCATTGATGATTAAAATATGCTGATTTGCTGCTCCAGAAAGATTTATTATTAACATATAAGAAAAAAAAACTTGCACTGCCTAATATTTTTGTGAAAACCTTTATATTTTTTTAGGATTATCTGATGAACGTCAAAGGAACGGTTTATTAACAAATTAAAAATGTTTGAAATGATGTAAATGTCCTTACTGTCACTTTGATCAATTTAAAGCATCCCGGCTAAATAAAAGTATACATTTATTTTTAAATAATGTTCCTGACCAAAACTTTTTAACCAATGTTTGTTTGAGGGTGTGCTACCACAGACATGGGTTTTTATTAACACCTACTGGCTTTTTTTGTTTGTTTTTGTTTCTGCCCACCTGGCCATTGATTGCCATTGATTGTAAGTGTCTTGTCACTTCCAGCAGGTCAGAATCCTGACCATGTGCTACAGGGCACTGGAGTGAAGCCTGGCTCAGACTCCAGAAGGCCCGGGGCCGACACTACTGTGGCACCAGAAGATGCTGCTCGCTTCCTCAGCTGCCACTGTTCAGGGCACTGTCCTGATGATGCCAAGAACAACACCTGCAAGTCAGTGTCATAGGACACAGCTCATTTTAAGTGATTATTTTAAGTGTTTGTGCTTTATGCATTTAAATAAGTAGATCTTTACTTTAAAACATTACAGGACAAATGGGCAGTGCTTTGCCATCATTGAAGAAGATGAAAATGCAGACGTGATCTTAAGCTCAGGCTGTATGAAATATGAGGGCTCTCATTTTTCAGTGCAAGGTAAGGAAAGTTGTTTCGTGTAAAGGTTTTATGCTTTTTTTTGAAATTGTATTTGATGTAATACAGTATCAGACTTTCTAAGTTTGACTTGTTTGATTATTGTCAGGATTCAAAGTTTGCACAGGCACGTCGAACCATCGAATGCTGCCAATTTGACTTTTGTAATCGGGATCTAAAGCCAGATGTTACCACCTCGAGACACCGGTATGCTCCAGTACTAACTGCCTGCCTGGCAAATATTACACTATATAATATACAAAATAATCATAACCTAGCTAGCTTTGGAAATAATATAATGGTTTCCCACAAAAATATTAAGCAGCACAGCTGTTTTTGATCATTATTGTTATTAATAGCATTGATGATAATAAGAAATGTTTCTTGAGCACCAAATCAGTATATTAAAATGATTTCTGGAGGATCACATGACACTGATAACTGGAGTAGAAAATCTGACTAGGCCTGTTAATTGAGCCCTGGCTTATGTAATGCCGTAATGATGGACGTGTGTTTTCTCTTGATCTCTTTACAGAAGCACCAGGTCCTCACTGGCTGGCCTTCCTCATTTCAGTGACTGTGTGCTTCTGCACCCTCTTCTGTGTCACTATCATCTGTTGTTACAGGTGAGATCGTCACCGCACTGAAGCAGCAAAACACTGAAGCTCTTACACACAATAGCCATTTGTGACGTGCCCATTTTTTCCCACATCAGAGAACTGTAACTGTAATGCTTGATGTGTTTTTGCAAAGCACCTATCAAAACAAATGCCACCACATCATGGCTTGTTGTTATCAAAAGAGATACATTTCTGTTATTCCAAGTAGGGTGCAAGGACTATCAATATCTTGTCTTGGAATAACTATGGAAAATGTTTGCCTTAAGAACAAATGGACCTTTAAGTGTCTGTTTACTTTACTTCCAGTCTCTCGTGAAACCAACATGGAAGTGACTTAAACTTGCAATTCATTGAATGGCCGGAAAAATGTTTTTGTTTTTGACTGTCCTTCAGGTATAAGTGGCAGACAGAGAGCAAGCCACTACCACAGAGACCTGGAGCAGGACGAGCCCTTTATCCCAGCAGGGAGAATCTCTGAAAGATCTCATCAATCAGTCTCAAACCTCAGGCAGTGGCTCTGGGCTCCCCCTGCTGGTGAGAAATCAGAAATGCTAGACGGTGGGATCTTTTGTTGGACTGCTGGAGTCATTTTCACTTTGTTTCTATTCACTATTTCACAGGTGCAAGCGCACCATTGCGAAGCAGATCCAGACAGTGCGTCTTATTGGAAAAGGCAGGATATGGAGAGGTGTGGCCGGACGGTGGAGGGGGGAGAAGGTAGCAGTGAAAGTGTTTTTCACTCGAGAGGAGGCCAGCTGGTTCAGAGAGACTGAGATCTACCAAACCGTGCTCATGAGACACGAGAACATACTAGGTACACTTCCTGTCTTTTAAGATTGATCTGGTTCTTATGGAGTGTTTGTAATTGTATTCAGTTCCATATTTTCCCATGTAACGCAACTCCTCAATCTGCCGAAGGCTTCATTGCTGCAGACATAAATGGCACTGGAGCCTCTACGCAGCTGTACCTGATCACAGACTATCATGAGAATGGATCTCTGTATGACTATTTGAAGTTCACCACTCTGGACACACAGACCCTGCTCAAACTGGCCTACTCTGCAGCCTGTGGCTTGTGCCACCTGCACACGGAGATCTACGGCACACAGGGAAAGCCAGCCATCGCTCACAGAGACCTGAAGAGCAAGAACATCCTCATAAAGAAGAACGGCACCTGTTGCATCGCTGACCTCGGGCTTGCTGTGAAGTTCAACAGGTGCTTCTTCACACGTTCATTTTAAAAGCTTGTTTTTTAAAACAGGTTCAGTCATTTTGAGGAAGTAACATTTTTTCTTTGTGTCAGTGAACAGAAATGAAGTGACATCCCACTGAGCACACGTATGGGCACCCGGCGCTATATGGCTCCAGAAGGTCTGGATGAGACTCTGAATAAGAACCACTTTCAGGCCTACATCATGGCGGACATCTATAGCTATGGGCTGGTTATATGGGAAAATGGTCAGACGCTGTGTCACTGAGGTATTCATAAAACTAAATTCACTAGCAAAATCTTTCCTTTGTTTTGCTTAGACATCTGTTAAGAGTATTTTCTTACCCACCATCATTTTACAGTCAGCATGAAATGGAAAATTCATCCTATAAAGTTTCTAAAATACATCTAGATGTACTTCATTTCATACTTTTTTTTTTTTTTTGACCTTTTAGACCAATTATTTTAGTCTGCATAAGCCCTGCCCCTTTCTTATAATCAACTGCAAGCTTGTGTTCAGAACTGCCTCCATCCAATCAACAACTGATGGAAAGAACCAAGTCTGAACCAGCTGGCCTACATTTATTTAAAAAAAATGTTTAGACATTTTTCTCAGATTTCTGTCACAATACAGAAGAAAAGATCTGTTACTACTAAGTATTTTGAATCAAAATGATCTAAAATGAAAACTTCCTGTTGTGGATGCTTACAGAATTTAAAACTATTAGTAATTAATGAATTAATCTAATGATTGTTTTCAAGGTATCGTTGAGGACTATCAGGTACCGTATTATGAGATGGTGCCATCAGATCCATCTTATGAGGATATGCTTGAGGTTGTGTGTGTCAAAGGACTGCGGCCCACCGTATCCAACAGATGGAACAGTGATGAGGTGAGTCATCCAGCAGATGGCAGTATATTTACAGATAATATTTGCAGAATGTTTACAGATTTAGTTCGTATTTGTAGCTTTGTATAGAAGCTTGAGTGATAAATACATACAGAAGAGAAAATGTATTTCCTGATGTTAAAGCGTATATGAAAAGAGTCCTGATTTGTCTCCCAGTGTTTGAGGGCCATGTTAAAGCTGATGTCAGAATGCTGGGCCCACAATCCTGCATCCCGCCTGCCCATCCTACGTATCAAGAAGACTTTAGCAAAAATGGTGGAATCTCAAGACATTAAAATCTGATTGGCTTTCATTTTATCTTTGATATCATTGTCCCCTTCACAGAGGAGAAGGAGAGTCGTGATAGTGACATCTAACGCAATTAT